>NC_084624.1:40554927-40844927 GCF_033978795.1 Nerophis ophidion
CACAGAAACCCAGACTATATATATATATATATATATATATATATATATATATATATAAATATACATATATACATATATACATTTATATACATATATACATATATATATATATATACATATATACATATACATATATACATTTATATATCTATATATATACATATATACATATATATATATATATATATATATATACAAATATACATATATATTTATATACATATACATGTATATATATATACATATACATATATATATATATATATACATATATACATAAACATATATACATATATATATATATACACATATATATATATAGATATATATTTACAGATATACATATATATATATATACATATACATATATATATATATACATATACATATATATATATATATATATATATATATATATATATATATATATATATATACATATATACATGTATGTATATTATTCCGTTATACAGTGCTCAATGTCGTAGTAGAGCGGAATATACGTTAGGTCAGGAAAAAACACAAGAGTCTATATCGTCCCTATAACCCTGTTTTGCAGGACTACTCAGGACCTTCGTATTGTGAGGCACATGCACTAACCCCTGCCCCACCGTGCTGCCCGTATTATAATAATATTCCGAATTTTATTTGGCATAATTATGACAAAAGTCATAATTTTACTCCAATAATTCCAGTATTTTTCAAGAACACCCAAAAACATTTCAATATTGTGATAAAAGTCAGAGTCACTATTTTGCATTAAAAAGTAGTTTGACATACAAAAGTGATACTTTTAAATAAAAAGTAATAATTTTACGAGAAAATATTGCAATATTACAGAAACAGAAAGAATATAAGAAATTGTTCCCAATTTTATAATAAAAAAGTCAACACTGTGGGAAAAAGACTACTTTTAGTGTCACGACTTGGACTATGACTTGGATTGTTTCCCTGACACAAAGGAAAATTGGCACGAGCGAGACGTGAATGTGAGTACATATTTATTTAAACCAACAAATTACAAACAAAGGAAGCAAACAAAAGGCACGCACAAGGGCGGAGAATAAACTTGACCAAAAAACAAAAGACTAGCACAAAGGCTATAAACTATAAACATGAAACAAAACACTTGCACTGTGACATGAATAAAAAAAACTTACTGTGACTCAGATAAGGGAGTGAGAAAACAGCATGGCTTGGCATGAAGACGGTTGAGGGATATGAAAAGTCGCCAGACTCACTTCCTGGCAACTTCCGGTTTAAATAATAAACATGATAAGTGCAAACAGGTGTGAGACATGAAGACAGGGGCGTGATATTAAGACAAGGTTAAAAACTAATGAGTTGGCATGGTAACGAAGAAAACAAGGAAGTGCAGGAACAAAAAATAAAACCAAACATGACAAAAACAAAACATGATCCCATGGGCGTGACATTTAGTACCTTTTTTTAATCTTTTTTCGTTATTACAGTTTGTCCCTATATGCACATAAATATATATATATATATATTTTTTTTTCTAATTAATTTTAGCCAAAGGGAGCGCATTTCAATTTCTTACACACACTCGTTATTACATATGTTGGCCAGAGGGGGAGCACTTAGCTTTTTTTTTTTTTACACACACTTGTTATTTCATATGTTGACCAGAGGGGGAGCACTTTTAAAACCGACACACAGTCAATATGAAACATGCCACCTTTTTGGGACCACCCTCTATTGGATAGATTTCACCACCAGGGGTGCAAATGAGACATCCGTATTGGGACCGGGATTTTGGTCCTAACTTGTTCACCGGTCCTCATATGGATGGTGCTTTTCCTTGTTGATGTCTCAAGAAGGCTAGAAATACAAGAACACACACACACACACACACGCACGCACACACACGCACACACACACACACACACACACACACCAAAACCATCGCTCTCCGGGCTGACAGCTCTATCTATGTCACAATTGAAGGCTGCGCTGGTGGCGAGGCGCTGCACTAAAGCCCACCTGTTGTCAGACTGATTGCAGCTGACAAAAGGTTAATTACACATGTGTGTGTGCTTTATCAGTGATGTGCCAGAAGCTTCTACACACGGAAAAAACATGCAGTGCGTTTGGGAGCTAGCATAGCACGCCTACCTACACAACACACTGTACACAAATTTAAGTTTTGCAGCTCCGAACAAGAACCCTATGCCTTTTATATATTTACATGGCCATTGTCACTGAAGTAAAAGGTAAAAAAATTCAAGTTTCACATTAACTATGATCAGTAATGCATTATTAATCCAAGCTGGTCAAAGGTCAACTACTTGGGTAAAGGTCTCTTTACTTTTTACCCTTTAACTGATCATTATTGTAGTTTATGGAGAAGCACTAATGATTTTTAAAGCTCTCGCATTCTTGAGGGAAATAGAGGTGAAGGGTCATATTAGTCATGATTTTTTTTTTTTTTTTTAATATCCTGGTAGAAACACAGTTTTCTGCTTGGCTGACAAGCACGCTGTTTGTTTTCTGCACCACAGCGGTTCTGCTCGGCCCGTCTGGGTTTACTGCCAGGCTTTCAGTGCGTCGGCGGACGAGCACGGTTTTGTGTCGGGCGACTCGGCGGTTTCACCGGGTTCTGTCTGGGTCAAGTCGTCACCTCAGCGTGGAATGTGTCAATCATCCACGGAGATGAGCACGCTGTTCGCTTACACGCTTCCCAGAATTCCCACAATCCACTTTTAGTGTCCCGGACACTTCCAGCACCATTTAATGTACAACACACATGATAATGAAGAAAAAAAAAATAACGCAATGGGATTTTTTTTTTTATGTAAACACTTCTTTCATGTATTTATTCCTTCATATTCAAAATGAACAATAACTTTTGTGTTGAGAGCGACTTTTCTCTTCCCTGTGATTTTTTTTTTTTTTTTTTTTCCCTTGGCCTCAGTCTGCACCCCCACTCCAGGGCCTAGGCTAAGACCGATTTTTTAATTTTATTTTAATCTTCTATTTTTTTCTTTCCCACCCCCCTTGTTTACCTGTATGTCATCTTTTTGTAAGGGGCGCTGGAAGCCGGCAGACCCGTCAGCGATCCTGTTCTGTCTCCCTGTAATGTTTGTCTGGCCTTGAATGGGATTGTGCTGAAAATTTTAATTTTCCTGACGGAACTCTCCTGACGGAATAAATAAAGTACTATCTATCTATCTATGTCACAGTATTGTCCGTATATGGAATGATTAAACATGTGTCTCATCCCTTTTTTCTCTTTATTGTCACTGCGCCTTTTTCACTAAGGACTTTAGTCGGACTTCTCATTGGGTGAAATAGTTTTTAGAGCGTTTTCTTTTAAAATACAGTTTACATTTGAGGTTTTCTGTTTATTTTTATGATTGCAGAACAAATTTAGGACAAAGTCCAAAGTGTGGCCAGGCCCCTACATACTGTCAAAATACAAACCCCGTTTCCATATGAGTTGGGGAATTGTGTTAGATGTAAATATAAACGGAATACAATGATTTGCAAACCCTTTTCAACCCATATTCAGTTGTATATGCTACAAAGACAACATATTTGTCGTTCAAACTGATAAACATGTTTTTTTTTAAAATAATCATTACCTTTAGAATGTGATGCCAGCAACACGTGACAAAGAAGTTGGGAAAGGTGGCAATAAATACTGATAAAGTTGAGGAATGTTTATGAAACACTTATTTGGAAAATCCCACAGGTGTGCAGGCTAATTGGGAACAGGTGGGTGCCATGATTGGATATAAAAGCAGTTTCCCAAAAAATGCTCAGTCCTTCACAAGAGAGGATGGGGCGAGGTACACCCCTTTGTCCACAACTGCGTGAGCAAATAGTCAAACAGTTTAAGAACAATGTTTCTCAAAGTGCAATTGCAAGAAATTTAGGGATTTCAACATCTACGCTCCATGATATCATTAAAAGGTTCAGAGAATCTGGAGAAATCACTCCACGTAAGCGGCATGGCCGGAAACCAACATTGAATGACTGTGACCTTCGATCCCTCGGACGGCACTGTATGAAAAACCGACATCAATCTCTAAAGGATATCACCACATGGGCTCAGGAACACTTCAGAAAACCACTGTCACTAAATACAGTTCGTCGCTACATCTGTAAGTGCAAGTTAAAGCTCTACTATGCAAAGCGAAAGCCATTTATCAACAACATCCAGAAATGCCGCCGGCTTCTCTGGGCCCGAGATCATCTAAGATGGACTGATGCAAAGCATTTACCCATTCACACACACATTCACACACTGATGGAGGGAGCTGCCATGCAAGGCGCCAACCAGGGACCCTCGGGTTGCGCACGGCCACTCTTCCGTGGTCTTTCTTGAATTATTTGGAAAAAAAGATATACAATTAACTAAAAACTTGTTGAAAAATAAAAAAGTGATTCAATTATAAATAAAGATTTCTACACATAGAAGTAATCCTCAACTTAAAGTTTCCTCTTTGGGGATTGTAATAGAGATCCATCTGGATTCATGAACTTAATTCTAAACATTTCTTCACAAAAAAACAAATCTTTACCATCAATATTTATGGAACATGTCCACAAAAAATCTAGCTGTCAACACTGAATATTGCATTGTTGCATTTCTTTTCACAGTTTATGAACCTACATTCATATTTTGTTGAAGTATTATTCAATAAATATATATATAAAGGATTTTTTAATTGTTGGTATTTTTAAGAATATTTCAAAAAAATCTCACGTACCCCTTGGCATACCTTCAAGTACCCCCAGGGGTACGTGTACCCCCATTTGAGAACCACTGGTTTAATGGATACAATGAAACACAAATTTGGCGTACAAGGTCAACTTGTTGTTCCACTGTACTGCTACTTTAATGACTTGTTTAACTTGAGGCTCCGCCCCCTCAGCTAAGTTTACTTGAATAGTATTTGTGTAATCTTACAAACTAAGGAAACACAACAAGAGAAGAACCTCCTCATGCCACATACACACACACACACACACACACACACACAAATTCTTGTATTTCTTACCTTCTTGAGACCTCCGTAAAATGGACATATAACGATTCATATTTACAACAATAACATATACAAACTATGCAAATATAAAAAAGGTAAGCCTCCATCCATCCATTTTCTACTGCTTATTCCCTTTTTGGGGTCGCGGGGGGCGCTGGGGCCTATCTCAGCTACAATCGGGCTTTTAGTGAATTATTTTTCTTTGTTGTTTTTGGTTTTAAATGGTTTTTAATCTTCATTATTTACTTCAAGTTATTACACTAAATTGGCCCTAGTGTGTGAATGTGAGTGTGAATGTTGTCTGTCTATCTGTGTTGGCCCTGCGATGAGGTGGCGACTTGTCCAGGGTGTACCCTGCCTTCCGCCCGATTGTAGCTGAGATAGGCGTCAGCGCCCCCCGCGACCCCAAAAGGGAATAAGCGGTAGAAAATGGATGGATGGATGGATATTACAGTAGGTCTCTATAAACATCCATCCATCCATTTTTCTACCACTTATTCCCTTTGGGGTTGCGGGGGGTGCTGCAGCCTATCTCAGCTACAACAGGGCGGAAGGCGGCGTACATCCTGGACAAGTCGCCACCTCATCGCAGGGCCAACACAGATAGACAGACAGCATTCACACACAAGGGCTAATTTAGTGTTGCCAATCAACCTATTCCCAGATGCATGTTTCATATTTATTACAATTGTTGTATACATTTTGGCCAGGGGGGGCGCATTTCAATTGCTTACACACACTTGTTATTACATATGTTGGCCAGATGGGGGGGCACTTCAATTTTTTACACACACTTATTATTTCATATGTTGACCAGAGGGGAAGCACTTTTAAAACCGACACAGTCCATCCATCCATCCATCCATTTTCTACCGCTTATTCCCTTTCGGGGTCGCGGGGGGCGCTGGCGCCTATCTCAGCTACAATCGGGCGGAAGGCAGGGTACACCCTGGACAAGTCGCCACCTCATCGCAGGGCCAGCGCCGACACAGTCAATTTGAAAAATCCCTCCTTTTTGGGACCACCCTAATTTCGATGGACTTCCCCACCTGGGGTGCAAGTGAGACATTTTGTATTCGATCAATCAATTAATCAATCAATGTTTATTTATATAGCCCTAAATCACAAGTGTCTCAAAGGGCTGCACAAGCCACAAGGACATCCTCTGTGCAGAGCCCACAAAAAGGCAAGATGCAATAGTTTCCGTATTCGGACCATGGTTTCGGTCCGAACTTGTTCACCGGTCCTCATATGGACGGTACTTTTCCCTGTTGAAGTCTCAAGAAGGGTAGAAATACATACACACACACACACACACACATGCAGTGTAAACGTGTGTGTGTTTACTCAGTGTGCAGGTGTGTGTGAGTGTGTGGGATGTGTCTCCTGAATGTCAGCTATGTGGGTGTTTATTAACCGGACCACAAACAGAACCAGGCGAGACGTCACTAGATGATCCGCTCCTTGAAAAGGTTCTTTTAGGATTAGATATACACATCAGCTTGTCGCCTCAATGACTTTTCCAGACTTCGCCACTCTCAAAAGGGGCGGGAACATTTGGTGAAAACTCGGCCGAGAACGGAACCTCTCAGCGAGGCGGGTCAAACGCTAGTTCAAACATTTACACTCGAGCTGACGCAGTTGTGTGGGCTAAATTTGGATCAGGATTCCCATAAACGTAAACAAAACACTTTTTTCCCCACTGATATGTACGATCAGTGCCAGAGCTTGGTCCGCATTGCCGGCAGTAAGTCGAACACATTTCCAGTGAGGGTTGGACTCCGCCAAGGCTGTCCTTTGTCACCGATTCTGTTCATAACTTTTATGGACAGAATTTCTAGGCGCAGTCAAGGCGTTGAGGGGTTCCGGTTTGGTAACCGCAGGATTAGGTCTCTGCTTTTTGCAGATGATGTGGTCCTGATGGCTTCATCTGACCGGGATCTTCAGCTCTCGCTGGATCGGTTCGCAGCCGAGTGTGAAGCGACCGGAATGAGAATCAGCACCTCCAAGTCCGAGTCCATGGTTCTCGCCCGGAAAAGGGTGGAGTGCCATCTCCGGGTTGGGGAGGAGACCCTGCCCCAAGTGGAGGAGTTCAAGTACCTAGGAGTCTTGTTCACGAGTGAGGGAAGAGTGGATCGTGAGATCGACAGGCGGATCGGTGCGGCGTCTTCAGTAATGCGGACGTTGTACCGGTCCGTTGTGGTGAAGAAGGAGCTGAGCCGGAAGGCAAAGCTCTCAATTTACCGGTCGATCTATGTTCCCATCCTCACCTATGGTCATGAGCTTTGGGTCATGACCGAAAGGACAAGATCACGGGTACAAGCGGCCGAAATGAGTTTCCTCCGCCGGGTGGGGGGGCTCTCCCTTAGAGATAGGGTGAGAAGCTCTGCCATCCGGGAGGAACTCAAAGTAAAGCCGCTGCTCCTTCACATCGAGAGGAGCCAGATGAGGTGGTTCGGGCATCTGGTCAGGATGCCACCCGAACGCCTCCCTAGGGAGGTGTTTAGGGCACGTCCAACCGGTAGGAGGCCACGGGGAAGACCCAGGACACGTTGGGAAGACTATGTCTCCCGGCTGGCCTGGGAACGCCTCGGGATCCCCCGGGAAGAGCTAGACGAAGTGGCTGGGGAGAGGGAAGTCTGGGTTCCCCTGCTTAGGCTGCTGCCCCCGCGACCCGACCTCGGATAAGCGGAAGATGATGGATGGATGGATGGATGGATCTGTATTTTTGTTTTGGTTTCCAGCAAAACTTTTTTGATTATGAACAAAGTTTGTAGAAAACATGCACCTGACGCAAAGAATTCATTGTGAAAAGTATTGTAGACCATGGTACGGGTCCCACAGCTTGCTTCTTACTGGCCCTCTGGATATTATAAAAAATACAATTTTCCCTATTGGGGTCTTACCACAAGCATATTTTCAGCCCTTTCCTGTTCCGTCACTGATAAGTATATACCGTATTTTTCGGAGTATAAGTCGCACCGGCCGAAAATGCACGATAAAGAAGGAAACAAACATATACAAGTCGCATTTTTGGGGGAAATTTATTTGATAAAACCTAACACAGAGTATAGACATTTGAAAGGCAATTTCAAAAAAATAAAGAATATTGAACAACAGGCTGAATAAGTGTACGTTATATGAGGCATAAATAACCAACTGAGAAGGTGCCTGGTATGTTAACGTAACATATTATGGTAAGAGTCATTCAAATAACTATAACATATAGAACATGCTATACGTTTACCAAACAATCTGTCACTCCTAATTGCTAAATCCCATGAAATCTTATACGTCTAGTCCAGGGGTCACCAACTTTTTTGAAACCAAGAGCTACTTCTTGGGTACTGATTAATGCAAAGGGCTACCAGTTTGATACACACTTAAATAAATTGCCAGAAATAGCCAATTTGCTGAGTGTGAATGTTGTCTGTCTATCTGTGTTGGCCCTGCGATGAGGTAGCGACTTGTCCAGGGTGTACCCCGCCTTCCGCCCGATTATGTGAATGTTGTCTATCTATCTGTGTTGGCCCTGCGATGAGGTGGCGACTTGTCCAGGGTGTGCCCCGCCTTCCGCCCGATTGTAGCTGAGATAGGCGCCAGCGCCCCCCGCAACCCCAAAAAGGAATAAGCGGTAGAAAATGGATGGATGGATGGATACCTTTAATGAATAAATCTATATATATAAAAATAAGGGGTATTTCTGTCCGTCATTCTGTCGTACATTTTTTTTCCTTTTATGGAAGATTTTTTGGTAGAGAATAAATGATGAAAAAAACACTTAATTGAACGGTTTGAAAGAGGAGAAAACAGGAATAAAATGAAAATACAATTTTGAAACATAGTTTATCTTCAATTTCGAACCTTTGAAATTTAAAATTCAACCGGAGAAAAGAAGAGGAAAAACTAGCTAATTCGAATTTTTCTGAAAAAATTAAAAAAATGATTTATGGAACAGCATTAGTCATTTTTCCTGATTAAGATTGCTTTTACAATTTTGATGACATGTTTTAAATAGGTTAAAATCCAATCTGCATTTTGTTATAATATATAACAAATTGGACCAAGCTATATTTCTAACAAAGACAGATCATTATTTCTTCTACATTTTCCAGAACAAAAATTTTAAAATAAATTCAATAGACTTTAAAATAAGATTTAAATTTGATTCTAAAGATTTTCTAGATTTGCCAGAATATTTTTTGGGAAATTTAATCATAATAAGTTTGAAGAAATATTTCACAAATATTATTCGTCGAAAATAATTTTTTATTATTCTTTACAATACAAAAAATAAATTTACTTGAACATTGATTGAAATTGTCGAGAAAGAAGAGGAAGGAATTTAAAAGGTATATGTATTTAAAAATCCTAAAACCATTTTCAAGGTTGTATTTTTTTCTCTAAAATTGTCTTTTTGAAAGTTATAAGAAGTAAAGTTAAAAAAAAAATAAATGCATTTTTTTTTTAAAGTGAAGACAAAGTCTTTAAAATATTTTCTTGGATTTTCAAATTCTATTTGAATTTTGTCTCTCTTAGAATTAAAAATGTTAAGCAAAGCGAGACCAGCTTCCATCCATCCATCCATTTTCTACTGCTTATTCCCTTTGGGGTCGCGGGAGGCGCTGGTGCCTATCTCAGCTACAATCGGGCGGAAGGCCGGGTACACCCTGGACAAGTTGCCCCCTCATCGCAGGGCCAACACAGATAGACAGACAACATTCACACACACATTCACACACTAGGGCCAATTTAGTGTTGCCCATCAATAAAATTTAAAAAAATAGAGGCAGCTCACAGGTAAGTGCTGCTATTTTTTAGAACAGGCCAGCGGGCTACTCATCTGGTCCTTACGGGCTACCTGGTGACCGCGGGCACCGCGTTGGTGACCCCTGGTCTGGTCTCTTACGTGATTGAGCTAAATAATATTATTTGATATTTTACAGTAATGTGTTAAATATTTCAGACATAAGTCGTTCCTGAATATAAGTCGCACCGCCGGCCAAACTATGAAAAAAACTACGATTTATAGTCAGAAAAATACGGTAATGGCAAATTTCCCTGGTCATACACAGTGGTAGAGCTGGGCAGGTTGATAATCTTACTGGGATTGAATCCTGATCGGAAATGTGTCAGGAATATATTCAAATTATTATTATTTTTTATTTTGTTGAATGTATCATTTTGAAATAACAATATTAATCGATCTGTGTTGGCCCTGCGATAAGGTGGCGAGTTGTCCAGGGTGTACACCGCCTTCCGCCCGAATGCAGCTGAGATAGGCTCCAACAGCTCCCGTGACCCCAAAAGGGACAAGCGGTAGGAAATGGATGGATGGAATTATTAAGCAATTTATTTTCCATGCATTTGTTTCAGTACTAAACATGCATCAAAGTAAAGTCCATCCATCCATCCATCCATTTTCTACCGCTTATTCCCTTGTGGGGTCGCGGGGGGCGCTGGCGCCTATCTCAGCTACAATCGGGCGGAAGGCGGTTTACACCCTGGACAAGTCGCCACCTCATCGCAGTCAAAGTAAAGTTTGATTTAAAGTCTGTACAAATTCCATCCATCCATTTTCTACCGGTTGTCCCTTTTGGGGTCGCGGGGTGTTGCTGGAGCCTATCTCAGCTGCATTCGGGCGGAAGGCGGTGTACACCCTGGACAAGTCATCCTCTAATCACAGGGCCAACACAGATAGACAGACAACATTCACACACTAGGGCCAATTTAGTGTTGCCAATCAACCTATCCGGTCTGTACAAATAGTTTCACATAAACATTTTGCATTAAAAACGGTCCTTAAATTCTGCTTAGGCCCCCGATTTAGCCTGGTTTCCCTGGTCCGAGCCTTGCGGTAAGCAAATCATGAGTACATCCCGAAAAAAAATAATCACAGAAGAAAATCGACGTTGAGTCCGCATGTAAAGATTACTTTTCCTTTAAAAAATACGACTAAAAGTGTTTTTCCCGAATTTTTTTTTTCGTGGGAATTGGAAAAAATTGCTCTTTTGATAGAAAAAGTTGCCGACCAAGCACGGTAGAGGAGAGGTTATTGCATGTGCCTCACAATACGATTATCCTGGGTTTTATCCACGGGCTCCGGGGTCTTCTTATGTGGAGTTTACATGTTCTCCCCGTGAATGCGTGGGTTCCCTCCGGGTACTCCGGCTTCCTCCCACCTCCAAAGACATGCACCTGGGGATAGGTTGATTGGCAACACTAAATTGGCCCTAGTGTGTGAAAGTGAGTGTGAATGTTGACTGATCTAAACTTACCCTTTATATTTCTATTTAAGATTTATATTTATATTTAAGTTTTGGATTTAAAATGTCCGAGTCCATGGTTCTCCCCCGGAAAAGGGTAGAGTGCCATCTAGGAGATCTTGCCCCAAGTGGAGGAGTTCAAGTACATAGGGGTCTTGTTCACGAGAGAGAGAAATGTGGATCGTTAGGTCGACAGGCGGATCGGTGCGGCGTCTTCAGTAATGCGGACGCTGTATTGATCCGTTGTGGTGAAGAAGGACCTGAGCCGGAAGGCAAAGCTCTCAATTTACTGGTCGATGTACGTTCCCATCCTCACCTTTGGTCATGCGCTTTGGGTTACGACAGAAAGGACAAGATCACGGGTACAAGCGGCCGAAATGAGTTTCCTCCACCAGGTGGCGGGGGTCTCCCTTAGAGATAGGGTGAGGAGCTCTGTCGTCAAATAAAGCCGCTGCTCCTCTACATCGAGAGGAGCCAGATGAGGTGGTTCAGGCATCGGGTCAGGATGCCACCCGAACGCCTTCGTAGGGAGGTGTTTATGGCACGTCTGACCGATAGGAGGCCACGGGGAAGACCCAGGTCACGTTGGGAAGACTATGTCTCCCGGCTGGCCTGGAGATCCCCTGAGAAAAGCTGGATGAAGTAGCTAGGGAGAGGGAGGTCTGAGCTTCCCTGCTTAGGCTGCTGCCCCCGCGACCCAACCTTAGGTAAGTGGAAGAAGATGGATGGATGGATTTAAGATTTACATTTATGATTTTGATTTAAATCTCACATGTTTACTTAACATTTAGATTTAACTTTTAGAGTCAAAATGTTATCTAAACTTATGTGATGAAAATAAGCTAAATGTGAAAAAAAGTGTGTTAAATGTGAAAAATGTGCCTGCTAGACAAGTGTAACAGAATTTAGGATTTAAATTTACCATTTAGATTTAAGATTGAGATTAAAATTTAAGAGTTAGATTTAAGATTTGGATTTAAAAATTAGATTTAAATGATTGTATTGTACCATATGTCCCGGCAAGAAATCTGCGGTCGAATGACTCCGGCTTATTAGTGATTCCCAAAGCCCAAAAAAAGTCTGCGGGCTATAGAGCGTTTTCTATTCGGGCTCCAGTACTCTGGAGTGCCCTCCCGGTAACAGTTCGAGATGCCACCTCAGTAGAAACATTTAAGTCTCGTCTTAAAACTCATTTGTATACTCTAGCCTTTAAATAGACCCCCTTTTTAGACCAGTTGATCTGCCGTTTCTTTTCTATTTAAATGGTAAATAAATGGCTGTACTGGTATAGCTCTTTTCTACCCCTTTTTAAGGAGCCCAAAGCACTTTGACAGTATTTGATGCTTTTTCTCCTCTGACCCCCTCTCCCTTATGGAGTGGGGGCGGGGTGGACACAGGTCCGTTGGGCATGGATGAAGTACTGGCTGTCCAGAGTCGGGACCCAGGATGGACCGCTCGCTTAAGCAGCGGTTGGGGACATCTCTGCGCTGCTGATCGGCCTTCGCTTGGGATCATTTCCTGCTGGCTCCACTATGGACGGGACTCTCGCTACTATATTGGATCCACTTTGGACTGGACACTCACCATTATGTTGGATCCACTATGGACTGGACTTTCACAATATCATGTTAGACCCGCTCGACATCCATTACTTTCGGTTTCCCATGGGTGGGGGGGGGGGGTTTGCCCACATATGCAGTCCTCTCCAAGGTTTCTCATAGTCATCACCACTGGGGTGAGTTTTTTTCTTGCCCTTATGTGGGCTCTGTACCGAGGACGTTGGTGTGGTTTGTGCAGCCCTTTGAGACACTTGTGATTTAGGGCTATATAAATTAACATTGATTGATTTATTGATTGATTGATGAATCTAACATTTATATTCAACATGGATATAACTTTGGGGCGGCATAGCTCGGTTGGTAGAGCGGCCGTGCTAGCAACTTGAGGGTTGCAGGTTCGATTCCCGCTTCCGCCATTCTAGTCACTGCCGTTGTGTCCTTGGGCAAGGCACTTTACCCACCTGCTCCCAGTGCCACCCACACTGGTTTAAATGTAACTTAGATATTGGGTTTCACTATGTAAAGCGCTTTGAGTCACTAGAGAAAAGCGCTATATAAATATACTTCACTTCACTTTTAGTGTCAAAATTTAATCTAAATGTATATGTGATGAAAATGAGCTAAATGTAAAAAAAAGTGTGTTAAATGTGGGAAATGTGCCTGCTAGACAAGTGTGACAGAATGTTTACATTAAGCACCCAATACCCTGCTTCTTGTTGTGTTGGTGCCCCACGGGGATTGCCACACTGATATCGCCTACAGGCCAGAGTATACTGGTTTCTAATCGCATAATCTAGGTCAGGGGTCTCGGACACGCGGCCTGCGGGCATATTGTGGCCCACGAGACGTTATTTTGCAGCCCCCACCTTAATATGAAAGTTTAATGTTAGTGCGGCCCGCAAGTTTTATATGAATTGCGCTTGACAGTGTTGTGTTATTTGGGTCCAAAATGGCTCTTTCAATGTTCTGGGTTGCCTACCCATGCTTTAGTGGAAAAGCGGCAAATGAGTGAAAGCGACAGAGACGTTGCCATGGAGACGAGGGTTTTCTTACGTGCCTGGCTGCAGTCACACCGCGACACCTGTCCGTCAGCAGAGGTGGTTAGAGTAGCCAGAAATTGTACTCAAGTAAGAGTACTGTTACTTTAGAGATTTATTACTCAAGTAAAAGTAAGGAGTAGTCAGCCAAATATTTACTTGAGTAAAAGTAAAAAGTATGTTGTGAAAAAACTACTCAAGTACTGAGTAAACTGATGAGTAACCTGATTACGGCAACAAATAATGCACAAAAACATAAAAATAGCAATGAGCAAATTCAGAGCCAGGAATATCTCTTAAGCAACTAAAACAATAATATATATTAAATAATAGTAAATTAAAATAAAATAAAAAAATGGCACATTGAGCCACAATAACTTAACAGCACCATAGCCTCAGTAGGCATTCATTGATTTGATTGATTGATTGATTGGATTGATTGATTAAAACTTGTTTTAGTAGATTGCACAGTACAGTACATATTCCGTACAATTGACCACTAAATGGTAACACCCCAATAAGTTTTTCAACGTTTATCAATTACTTAATAAATGACCAAGTCGAGGTGATCTACCTCATATATACATACACACACATATCATACATACACACACAAATCATTTATACACACACATATCATATATATATATATATATATATATATATATATATATATATATATATATTTATATATACAGTATATAATTTATATTTATTTTGTTCACATGTTGAAGGTATTTTAATGAATATACATGCATGTTTAACATATAGATTCCTATCTTTCATGAAGACAAGAATATAAGTTGGTGTATTACCTGATTCTGATGACTTGCATTGATTGGAATCAGACGTCCACGTTTTCAAAAGGAGAAAAAAAGTTCCTCTTTCCTGTCTAATACCACATGAAAGTCGTTGGTTTTTGGCATCTTATTTGTCCAGCTTCCATATACGCAAACTCCGTAGCTTTCTAGCTTGTTGACGCTGGCTTTCGGAGACTCTTATTTTGCTAACGCAGGCGCGATGGAGCGGCGCTTTTATTGTGAAGACAGGAACTGTGCGATCAGTCTTTAGGCTTTTGACGGGAAGTACGGTTGAAATAAAAAGTGTCTTTTTTCCTTTACACTTTTGATTGATTGATTGAAACTTTTATTAGTAGATTGCACAGTACAGTACATATTCCGCACAATTGACCACTAAATGGTAACACCCCAATAAGTTTGTCAAGATGTTTAAGTCGGGTTTTACGTATCACGGTCATGTGACCGCCTGGCTCTGTTTGATTGGTCCAACGTCACCAGTGACTGCATGTGATTGGTGGAACGCAGGCATGCGTAGATTCTACTTTGAAGCTCTGTGATTAACCAAAACAAACATTAATAGATCGATAAAAAAAAGTAGCGAGTAGCGAGCTGAATGTAGATAAATGGAACGGAGTAAAAGTAGCGTTTCTTCTCTATAAATATACTCAAGTAAAAGTAAAAGTATGTTACATAAAAACTACTCGTAGAAGTACAATTTATTCCAAAAGTTACTCAAGTAAATGTAACGGAGTAAATGTAGCGCGTTGCTACGCACCTCTGTCCATCAGTAAAAACAGTCCCAGATAACCTGAACCAATTCAAACCGTTATTTGTTTCATTTGCATTGCCTCACACGATGAACACTACGTATATTTCTATATGACGTCGGATAACACTCCGGGAGCCGTCACTTTTTTGCGCTCGCTATCCCTGTACTTTATCTGCCGACCGCCGTGTTGCTGTAGGGAGGAAAAGCGGAATGACACACATTGCGGAAATAACATTATTCTCCGTGCGTCGGCTAAATACAAATATATTCCACAACCCCAAACATGTCTTTTTCAAAAACCTGCAGCAAAGAGAAGGGTTAGTGATGAGCAAAGACGATTCCAGGAAAGTGGGAGATGCAATATTTCTTTGTTGAGCACAGGGGCACCCAGACGTACCTTATTTGCGGTGCACAAGGTATACAATTTTAGACGTCATTATACAACTAGACATGCTGAGGAGTATGCAACATTTTTTTTAAAGAAATCTTTTCTTGCGTCCCAGCCTCACCCAGACTCTGCATCCAGTGGCCCCCAGGTAAATTGAGTTTGAGACCTCTGATCTAGGTGTAGTATTACAATTTTTCACAAGCTAAACACGATAAAGTGTTTCCATGTGTTTAAGGCGCCGTTTAAACTAAGCCGGATAAAGTTATTCATGGTAAATCCCACCTAAACTTATCCGTGTCCACACACAACAATGCCCCCGTTTAAGACCCCCGCACTCCTCCGTCTGCCGGCGCAACGCCACCTAGTACGCATGCATGAAAAAAATAAAATAAAATCCATCGGAGCGTCCATCCAAGCTCTCCATTAGATGACTTTACTTCACTGTTAGGTTATTTAAAAGAGCTATATTGGTGCGGCCTTTCTGATGTCTCTTCCTGTGTGGGCGTGGTCTTTCTGGCATCACTTCCTCTCCGAACTCATTTTGTAAACGATCAATGAGTCCATACAAAGCTAAGTGCCGGAGATTCAAAAAATACACCGCGCACTTAGACTTGTAAAAATTGGTCCGAGTAGGGGGACCATACTTGCCAACCTTGAGACCTCCGATTTCGGGAGGTTGGGGGTGGGGTGGGGCGGGGGCGTGGTTAAGAGGGGAGGAGTATATAGCTATAACTCACCAAGTCAAGTATTTCATATATACTGTATATATATATATATATACATATATATATATATATATATATATATATATATATAAATAAAAGAAATACTTGAATTTCAGTGTTCATTTATTTACACATACACACAAACACATAACACTCATCTAATCATTGTTGAGTTAAAGGTTGAATTGTCCATCCTTGTTCTATTTTTTGTCACTATTTGTCCAACCATGCTGAACACCCTCTCTGATGATGCATTGCTGTGTGGCATGCGCAAATGTGCTTTCATCAAATGCACTAGAGTCTGGAATCTTCCATCTCTCCCTAGCATGGCCCAAAACCGGTCAATCT
Source organism: Nerophis ophidion (assembly GCF_033978795.1). Lineage (NCBI taxonomy): Eukaryota > Metazoa > Chordata > Actinopteri > Syngnathiformes > Syngnathidae > Nerophis > Nerophis ophidion. The sequence goes on from NC_084624.1 coordinate 40,571,835, forward strand.
TTGCTTCCCGAGGAAGATCTTCACTGCCAAGCAATTGGTAGTCCACTACTTCTTCCCGGATGCTATCCAGGTCCAATCGCAGCTGCGGCTTGGAACTTAAAAGTGTATTTCTTCCTCTTACTCGTCGTCGGCGTCGCCATGGCTGTATCTTCCTCGTTCTTCTGCACTCTCTAAAAGCCGTAGATGTTATTGTCACATATGCATGTACAGTAGATGGCAGTATTGTTCTGTTTAAGAGTGTCACAACTTTGCTGTTTATGGCAGACGAACTGCTTTAAGGTAGACGGAAACGTGACTGCTGTTGTTGTGTGTTGTTACCGTGCTGGGAGGACGTTATTGAAACTGCCTAAAAAATAAACCCACATAAGAAACCAAGAACTCGCCCTCGATCATTCTGCAGTTATAACGTCATTGGGTAGGCTCGCTGTTTATATTGTGGGAAAGCGGACGTGAAAACAGGCTGTCGACACGTCACTCGGGTCCGCATGGAGATGGAGGGGGCGTGGCGTCCAACTCCGCCTGAATTTCGGGAGATTTTCGGGAGAACATTTGTCTCGGGAGGTTTTCGGGAGAGGCGCTGCATTTCGGGAGTCTCACGTAAAATCCGGTAGGGTTGGCAAGTATGAGGGGGACCTTGAACGCAGGTTTCGTGTGGCTGAAACAGGGCTTAGGCTAAATAATTATTAGTTTAAGAGGTTAAACGACTTAGTGTAGACATGGCCTTAAAGAACATACTTTGAGACAAACTAAGTTCAGGTAAACTTATTGAGTGTTAGACTCCAAGCAGAGCATGAAGAACATGAATGAAACCAGCACTGAACTTAAAGCTGGCAATGAAGGAACAGTCAGAAAGTCCAAAGATAATTAGCTACAGAACATGAACAGAACGTGTGATTCCTGTAAAGGACAGCAGAAAAGAACACTGCAGGCTTTCACCATCCCACCTCCCCCGTCAGCAGGCTTCACCAGCAGGTTTCCTCTAAAGGCCCTCAGCATCTCGTAAAACAGAACCGGCACTGGGTGGACACGCTCTTAGTCTGTCGTCACAGCGCCTAATGAATCCTTGCATCTGTTTGGGACCAGAAAGCGCACGGCTCAGCGATAAAATCAGAAGACGTCATGGGCGCGGAATAAAGAACTTAATTCTGAACTAGGCTCAAACGCTTCCAGATCCACATTGGGGACGCCATGAGAACAAGTGGCATTTTAGAAAGGTTTCCACTTTTAAAGCACAGAATGAAGTGTGGGACATAAAGTGGGACAGCTGGATCCGACTTCGTCGCAGATATGACCTTCACCAGCTAGTTCAATCTAGTTGGCATCCACCATAATTCTTGTTAATAGTTTATTTATCTCACTTTAGTGCATTACTTCTCAATTATCTCCTAAAATGCTAAAAAGGCTTAATGAAACCATTTAAACTAAGCTTGATCTTGTATGCAGTACTCCCACCACCCTACAGGGGGCAATAGCGAGGCGTATGTCACAATGAAGCAGCAGTGGGGGAAGTAGAAGAAGATTACTCATTCAACCCTGTAAAAAAAATCTAAATAGATTGCAAAAAAATTGACTTTTAACAGGGACGGCGTGGCGCAGTGGAAGAGAGGTCGTGCGCAACCCGAGGGTCCTTGGTTCAATCCCCACCTAGTACCAACCTCGTCACGTTTGTTGTGTCCTGAGCATGACACTTCACCCTTGCTCCTGATGGGTGCTGGTTAGCGCCTTGCATGGCAGCTCCCTCCATCAGTGTGTGTGTGAATGGGTGAATGTGGAAGTAGTGTCAAAGCGCTTTGAGTACCTTGAAGGTAGAAAAGCGCTATACAAGTACAACCCATTTATTTATTTATTTATTTCAATCAATCAATCAATCAATGTTTATTTATACAGCCCCAAATCACAAATGTCTCAAAGGACTGCACAAATCATTACGACTACAACATCCTCGGAAGAACCCACAAAAGGGCAAGGAAAACTCACACCCAGTGGGCAGGGAGAATTCACATCCAGTGGGACGCCAGTGACAATGCTGACTATGAGAAACCTTGGAGAGGACCTCAGATGTGGGCAACCCCCCCCCCCCTCTAGGGGACCAAAAGCAATGGATGTCGAGCGGGTCTAACATGATACTGTGAAAGTTCAATCCATAGTGGCTCCAACACAGCCGCGAGAGTTCAGTTCAAGCGGATCCAAGACAGCAGCGAGAGTCCCGTCCACAGGAAACCATCTCAAGCGGATCAGCAGCGTAGAGATGTCCCCAACCGATACAGGCGAGCGGTCCATCCTGGGTCCCGACGAGCGGTCCATCCTGGGTCTCGACTCTGGACAGCCAGTACTTCATCCATGGTCATCGGACCGGACCCCCTCCACAAGGGAGGAGGGGACATAGGAGAAAGAAAAGAAGCGGCAGATCAACTGGTCTAAAAAGGAGGTCTATTTAAAGGCTAGAGTATACAGATGAGTTTTAAGGTGAGACTTAAATGCTTCTATTTAAAAACGACTGTACAACAAAGTATGAATGTTGTACCCAGAGCAAGTGCTCAAGTCATTTTTTCCTGTCGGACCTTTCAAACGGCGGACACGTTGATCCAGACAAGCAGCAACAATGGTAGAAGTCCCAGCATGTACAAAAATATACATATTTGTAAGTTGATATTTATGTTGTGTAATGAAATTGCAGACTATGTGATGTCTTTTGCATTCGTGGTCGTGTTGGTATTTGTCTATATGAAATACTTGACTTGGTGAATTCTAGCTGTAAATATACTCCTCCCCTCTTAACCACGACCCGACCACGCCCCCAACCACGTGTAACTTACTCTAATACCATTTTTGGTCACTCTACCCACGTTTGGGGGTCTCAGACATATAGTCTACTTCAATGGACATGAGATACCTATCAAAAACAGCCCTTATGTGACGACTGTCATGCGGCTTCCCGTCGCTCCAAACTGATTGTTTTGTCCTTCACAGTTACTTTTGAGGTAGCTTGACTGAGTCGCCGTCCTGACTGAAACCCAATACGAGCATCGTGGGAGCTTCGCTGCACTAATGTGGCTTACATGCCGCGAGATGAGCGGCCTGTTGTTCCAATCCTGAAGGCAAAGGAGACCCGCTGGCTCCAGAAATGGAATGAGAGAAGAAGCATGGCTGCTTTTTCTTGGAGGAGGTCACAGCATCAAAGTAAGTAGACGTGAGTCACGTGATCGACCATCACGGGATTTGCAAAAAACAGAAAAAGCAAACAGGTTGATGGTATGAATAAATTGAATGAATTATATTTATATAGCGCTTTTCTCTAGTGACTCAAAAGTGCTTTTACATAGTGAAACCCAACATCTAAGTTACATTTAAAGCAGTGTGGGTGGCACTGGGAGCAGGTGGGTGAAGTGTCTTGCCCAAGGACACGACGTCAGTGACTAGGATAGCGGAAGCGGGGATCGAACCTGGAACCCTCAAGTTGCTGGCACGGCCACTCTGCCAACCGAGCTATACTGCTTGTGTGTATACAGTATATATATATATATATATATATATATATACATATATATATATATATATATATATATATATATATATATATATATACATATATACATATATATATATATCCATCCATCCATCCATTTTGTACCACTTATTCCCTTTTGGGGTCGCGGGGGGGGGGTGCTGGCGCCTATCTCAGCTACAATCGGGCGGAAGGCAGGGTACACCCTGGACAAGTCGCCACCTCATCGCAGGGCCAACACAGATAGACAGACAACATTCACACTCACATTCACACACTAGGGACCATTTAGTGTTGCCAATCAACCTATCCCCAGGTGCATGTCTTTGGAAGTGGGAGGAAGCCGGAGTACCCGGAGGGAACCCACGCATTCACGGGGAGAACATGCAAACTCCACACAGAAAGATCCCGAGCCTGGATTTGAACCCAGGACTGCAGGAACTTTGTATTGTGAGGCAGATGCACTAACCCCTCTCCCACCGTGAAGCCATATATATATATATATATATATATATATATATATATATATATATATATATATATATATATGTATATATATATATATATATATATATACCGTATTTTTCGGACTACAAGTATGCCATTTTTTTCATAGTTTGGCCGGGGGTGCGACTTATACTAAGGAGCGACTTATGTGTGAAATTATTAACACATTACCGCAAAATATCAAATAGTATTATTTAGCTCATTCAGGTAAGAGACTAGACGTATAAGATTTCATCGGATTTAGCGATAAGGAGTGACAGATTGTTTAGTAAACGTATAACATGTTCTATATGTTATAGTTATTTGAATGACTCTTACCATAATATGTTACCTTAACATACCAGGCACCTTCTCAGTTGGTTATTTATGCGTCATATAACGTACACTTATTCAGCCTGTTGTTCACTATTCTTTATTTATTTTAAAGGCCTACTGAAACCCACTACTACCGACCACGCAGTCTGATAGTTTATATATCAATGATGAAATATTAACATTGCAACACATGCCAATACGGCCTTTTTAGTTTACTAAATTACAATTTTAAATTTCCCGGGAGTTTTGTATTCGAAACGCCGAGTAATGATGACGTGTACGCAAGACGTCACAGGTTTTTAGGAAGTATGAGCGCTGCGCACACACACAGCTAAAAGTCATCTGCTTTAATCACATAATTACACAGTTTTTTGGACATCTGTGTTGCTGAATGTTTTGCAATTTGTTCAATTATTTTTGGAGAAGTCACAGTACAAAGATGGAGTTGGGAAGCTTTAGCCTTTAGCCACACAAACACACGGTGATTCCTTGTTTAAAATTCCTGGAGGTGAAACTTTCCTACGGATCAGAGCGCGGTCAAGAGAACATGGATCCTGACCACATGTCAACCAGCAGGTTTCGGTGAGAAAATTGTGGTTAAAAAGTCGCTTCTTACCGGAGAAAAGCTGAGCTTCTGCCGTCCATGAAGCTGCCGTTGACTCCCCTGAGACACTGCGCGTCAAGACACCCGTGGAGACACCCTTCCGACTAACAGGTAATATTAAACTCACTAAAACACTAGCAACACAAATGAAAGATAAGGGATTTCCCAGAATTATCCTAGTAAATGTGTCTAAAAACATCAGAATCCGTCGCTATCAATATCCTCAAACACAAATCTTTCATCCTCGCTCAAATTAATGGGGAAATTGTCATTTTCTCGGTCCGAATAGCACTTTTTGTTGGAGGCTCCCATTAAAAACAATGTGAATATGTGAGGAGCCATCAAACATGTGACGTAATCGTCTTCTACTTCCGGTAGAGGCAGGGCTTTTCTCTTAGTACTGAAAGTTGCAAACTTTATCGTGGATGTTCTCTATTAAATCCTTTCAGCAAAAATATGGCAATATCGCAAAATGATCAAGTATGACACAGAATGGACCTGCTATCCCCGTTTAAATAAGAAAATCTAATTTCAGTAGGCCTTTAAATTGCCTTTCAAATGTCTATTCTTGGTGTTGATTTTATCAAATAAATTTCCCCCAAAAATGCGACTTATACTCCAGTGCGACTTATATATGTTTTGTTTCCTTCTTTATTATGCATTTTCGGCAGGTGCGACTTACACTCCGAAAAATTATATTTCCATTCATCCATCCCTTTTTCTACCGCTTGTCCCATTCAGGATCGTTAGGGGAATTTTAAGTCTATATAGCAGGGGTCGGGAACCTTTTTGGCTGAGAGAGCCAAGAAGCCAAATATTTAGAAACGTATTTCTGTAAGAGCCATATAATATTTTTTTTTACGCGTGCATTTTTAAGTAAGACCAACATTTCTAGAGTATAATAGGTCTCTTATTCTTTGTATTAACATTGTTATTATGAAGCTAACTGTGGAGAGGTCGTGGCCTGCGGGCCTGCAGCAAAGCGGGGTGTTGGCAGGACTGGCCTTCGAAATCAGCCACAGGTGTGTAGACGGCCCACCTGGGCCTTGTTATCTAATCACATGTCGCTCTGTTATACTGTAAGCATCAGCCAGGAGGAGAGACAGGGTTGGAGCTGGAGCTAGAGCGCGAGCGAGAACGAAAGAGAAAAATACAAGTGCTGGAAAGCAACTGAGAGACTTATTGAAAAATAAAACAACATTGTAACCCTGAAACAGGCTCTCATGTCAGTGCTTTGTGGTCTGCAGAACCCCCAGGAGGGCAAGCCCCACCCTAACCAATAATGAATAAACAACTTCTTACCATTAACGCAACTTCTTAAACATAAAAAAGCATGAGAATGTTTTATATATTGAACGTTATTTTTAACACTGTGATTACAAGTGGAATTATTCATTACTTATCGTGTTAAACTGTGTCAGCTCAGATGTATCCGAGAGCCAGATGCAGTCATCAAAAGAGCCACATCTGGCTCGCGAGCCATAGGTTCCCTACCCCTGCTATATAGCATAGACTACAGCGCACATACTGCTTAGTATGGCAATTGATTGCTACTGTATTCAGTCCACATAAAAAATGGGCACATGGCTAATTAATATGGTCATTTATTCACGTGTAGTGACTTCAGCTGATAAAGAGAGAGAGAGAGAGACAGAGAGAGAGAGACAGAGAGAGAGAGACAGAGAGAGAGGCAGGCGATGGGAATCACAGCATGAGGTAGGTACCGTCAGCCAACAACTTCATCCATCCATCCATTTTCTACCGCTTATTCCCTTTGGGATCGCGGGGGGTGTTCATTATATTATTTTGATATTAAGTTGACTCAAACTGTGGCCCCGTTTACACTACCTAACCTTATCCGTGTCCACACACAACAATGCCACACCCACATCTGCGGTCCTCTCCAAGGTTTCTCATTGTCATCCCACTGGGTCGAGTTTTTCCTTGCCCTGATGTGGGATCTGAACAGAGGATGTCGTTGTAGCTTGTGCAGCCCTTTGAGACACTTGTGTTTTAGGGCTATATAAATAATCATTGATCATTGACTGATTGGTTTTTCGGTAATCAGACTCACAGCCGACCCGGACATTTGAAAGTTCTCTTGCCGTCCGTTGTATCCGAAATAGCTGCAATCGCCCGTTGCTTTCTCTTAAGGTGCTGGTTTGTAATTTCCAAAAGCGCCTGTACATGTAGAAGTAGGAACAACACAGGCATGTCTGGACGATCCGCCTCCATCTTTGTTATAAAGCTGACTATGGCGCGTTCTTTCTGATGTCTCTTCCTGTGTGGGCGGAGTCTTTCTGGCGTCACTTCCTCTCTGACTTGGTAGGATATTTACAGCGAGCAGTGAACATAGTGAGTTCAGAAAGCATAAGAACAAGTATATAAAAATATTGTCATAACGAGGACTAAGGTGAGGTTTGTTTTCCCGTTGTGCAAAGCGACTGGCGTGAAGGTAATGACATCTTTTAATATTAACTCGAAAGTACTACAAAAACAAAGGGTATGAACAAAAGGTGCTCACAGCGGAGGTACAAAACTTGGCTATAAAAACAAAAACTAGCACAAAGGCAGAACTATGGACAAAAAAGCGAAAACACTTATTGTGGCAAGAAACGAGCATGGATCATCAGCATGAATAACAAGGGTGTGTAGAGGCTGATGTCGCCAGATTGACTGCCTGGCAACTACAGGCTTAAATAGAGGTGACGTGATTAACAACGGGTGCGTGAGTCCAAATGAATCAGGTGCGTGACATGAGGACAGGTGAAAACTAATGGGTTGTCATGAAAACAAAGCAGGGAGTCGAAAAACAGGAACTGACAGAGTGCAAAAAACATACAGAACATAGCCAAACTAAACATGATCACCGGGACATGACACATATCAACCTGTTTGATGCTTCGGAAAGTTAAATAAATAAATGATAAATGGGTTGTACTTGTATAGCGCTTTTCTACCTTCAAGGTACTCAAAGCGCTTTGACACTACTTCCACATTTACCCATTCACACACACATTCACACACTGATGGAGGGAGCTGCCATGCAAGGCGCCAACCAGCACCCATCAGGAGCAAGGGTGAAGTGTCTTGCTCAGGACACAACGGACGTGACGAGGTTGGTTCTAGGTGGGATTTGAACCAGTGACCCTCGGGTTGCGCACGGCCACTCTCCCACTGCGCCACGCCGTCGCTGGCGATCAATTTTGGATCAGATCAGGTAGAGGTTGAGCCGAGCCATGATTTTATGGCAGTTTTAAAATTTAGTAGGGAAGTTCGAATTTGAAGGTCCGTTGGTAGTGCATTCCATTGTGTGGTGTCAAAATAGTAGAATGCATTTTTTCCCATGAAAGTCTTGAATTTTGGGGGGACGAGGTCTGAGGAACTCCCTCTCGCGCAGTACCTGTGAGCATCACTTACTCTGGTGAAATACTTGGACAGGTACTTGGGGACAGTTTCTCCGAGAATTTTGAATACCAGGCACATTGCAATTTGGTGAACTCTTTCCCCAACTCTAAGTCATCCCAGTTTGGAAAAGTGGGCTTGAGTTAGGTGAGTCCTGTATGGGAGGTTGAGCAGGAGTCTCTCCAGCTTGTTTTGGGAAGTTTGCAGTTTTGTTTTTAGTGGCTTGGGGATACTGGTGAACCATGAGGTGCGGGCGTGGACAAAATGACACTGTGTGAATGCACCGGCAAATATCTTAAGTGTATCCCTGTTGATAAACACAGAAGTTCTGCCCCAAAATATAGTTTTATTATTGATTTTGTTGATTGATTTTTAGTGGCATTTTTTTTCCCCCGAGAGAGTGTTATCCAATATACAACCTAAGTATATTACCTTATCTAACATGGCAGAGGCTGTTCACCTTGGAGACTCGCTACGGCTATGGGTACGAGATTTACACCTTCGCCACGTTTCGGCCCCATGGCCTCTAGTCATTCGCTTTACCAGATAAAACTGCATCCTCGAGCCTGCTGTCCTGGGAGACACTTCGGATGGAACCAGCTACTAGATGGTTCAGATAGTCTTTCGCCGCTATACCTAAAGCTCCATTCCTGCGGCTTAATTTGACCCAAAACCGGGAACCTTAACTGGCCCGGACACAGAAAGGATTGACAGGATTGCTGGTGATTATGGTATCTTAGGCTTTAATCGTAAAGCCCGGGGACTTTACAAACCCCATTTCCATATGAGTTAGGAAATTGTGTTAGATGTAAATATAAACGGAATACAATGATTTGCAAATCATTTTCAACCCATATTCAGTTGAATATGCTACAAAGACAACATATTTGATGTTCAAACTGATAAAAAAAAATGTTTTTTGCCAATAATCATTAACTTTGGAATTTGATGCAAGCAACACGTGACAAAGAAGTTGTGAAAGGACGCAATAAATACAGATACAGTTGAGAAATGCTCATCAAACACTTATTTGGAACATCCCACAGGTGTGCAGGCTAATTGGGAACAGGTGGGTGCCATGATTGGGTATAGAAAAAGTATCCATGAAATGCTAAGTAAATCATAAACAAGGATGGGGCGAGGGTCACCAATTTGTAGGCAAAGTGTCACAGTTTTAGAACAACATTTCTCAACGAGCTATTGCAAGGAATTTAGGGATTTTACCATCTACGGTCTGTAAAATCATCAAAAGGTTCGGGGACTGTGGAGAGATCACTGCACGTAAGCGATGATATCACGGACCTGTGATCCCTCAGGCGGCACTACATCAAATACCGACATCAATGTGTAAAGGATATCACCACATGGGCTCAGGAACACTTCATAAACCACTGTCAGTAACTACAGTTGGTTGCTACATCTGTAAGTGCAAGTTAAAACTCTACTATGCAAAGCCAAACCCATTTATCAACAACACCAAAGGAACGCCGCCGACTTCGCTGGGCCCGAGATCATCTAAGATGGACTGATGCAAAGTGGAAAAGTGTTCTGTGGTCGGATGAGTCCACATTTTAAATTATATTTGGAAACTGTGGACGTGGTGTCCTCCGGAACAAAGAAGAAAATAACCATCGGGATTGTTATAGGCGCAAAGTTCAAAAGCCAGCATCTGTGAGGGTATGGGGGTGTATTAGTGCCCAAGGCATGGGTAACTTACACATCTGTGAAGGCACCATTAATGCTGAATGGTCCATACATGTTTTGGAGCAACATATGTTGTCATCCAAGCAACGTGATCATGGACGCCCCTGCTTATTTCAGCAAGACAATGCCAAGCCACATGTTACAACAGCGTGGTTTCGAAGTAAAAGAGTGCGGGTACTTTCCTGGCCTGCCTGCAGTCCAGACCTGTCTCCCATCAAAAATGTGTTGCGCATTATGAAGCGTAAAATACGACAGCGGAGACCCCGGACTGTTTTACGACTGACGCTCTACATAAAACAATAATGAAAAATAATTCAACTTTCAAAGCTTTAACAATTAGTTTCCTCAGTTCCCAAACGTTTATTGAATGTTGTTAAAAGAAAAGGTGATGTAACACAGTGGTGAACATGCCCTTTCCCAACTACTTTGGCACGTGTTGCAGCCATGAAATTCTAAGTTACTTATTATTTGCAAAAAAAAGTAAAGTTTATGAGTTTGAACATCTAAAATCTTGTCTTTGTGGTGCATTTAATTGAATATGGGTTGAAAATGATTTGCAAATCATTGTATTGCGTTTATATTTACATCTAACACAATTTCCCAACTCATATGGAAACGGGGTTTGTACTTAGGTTGTGCTTGGACCCACATAGGGTGGACTCTGTCTTACCCAGGTGTAGTGACAGTTTGTTATCGGACAACAGACAACATTCACACACACATTCACACACTAGGGCCAATTTTTAGTGTTGCCAAACAGCATATCTTTGGAGGTGGAAGGAAGCCAGAGTACCCGGAGGGATCCCCCGGAGAACATTCAAACTCCACACAGAAAGACCGAGGAGCCAGGGGATCGAACTCAGAACCTTCGTATTCATTCTCAAATCAAACAGTGCCCCCTAGTGGCTATAGAGTAAACAACAGGTCAGTGTTGCGCACCAGTTATAAAGTCTTCAATGGATGTTCAGTTGATCTTGTGTAGGGATAAATATATTTCCAGCAAGGTAGATCCGCATCCTGTGAGGATGCTGAGGTCCACGCGGACTTTCCAGCAAACAAGAGTGTGCTTAATGGACGGCAGACTCCCCTGCTGAAGCCATTAAAACGTTGCGAGGAAATGATAGGATCCGTACCCATGAATTTTCTCTGGCCACGGCAGGGAACTCTTGATGTTGATTCCTTTGGCAGACTGCGAGGAGCTGCAGGCTGCATTCGCACCTTCCTGGATTAAGCGGCCGCTGCTGACAGGAGCATAAATGTCAGCACACTGGGCCTCCCCCGGGGGGTCCCGCTGAGAATCTCTGAGTGGGAAGTGACAGATTTATGAGCTGGGGGTGACTAGGTTGTGATGGAATGAAAACCCGAATCATATCTAATCACTTGTTTTTTTAACTCTTGTATTCATCATCCGTCCTGAGAAATATTCGCTCTTTTGCCAAAGACTTGAGGTGACACATCCTTCATCTTATGACCTCTTTTTTTAATCCGCCCAATAATGGAATTTAAGTAGTTGACCATGTTGTAATTAAATTAAGCTCCTCGTGTGCCTCACGGCTCAAACTAACCCTCTTGTTGCTGCCTGGTAAAGCACAGCCTGACCTAAAAATGTGTTTGCAAGCTGCAAGTGAACCCAACTGGTCCTTAGATTATCGTTTCCTTCTCAGGAACATATAGGACTTGTCAAGAAAGAATGCAGACGGTTGTTTGTTTGTGTCTGCTAAAGCGAGGATTGGTCTTCGACTGTAAGTAACTTTCAATCAGGGAGTTTTACGGATCCGCGCAATCAAAAAGTAAACTATGTTAAGTTTTTTAACTCTATGGAATACTTTAAACATGTTAAAGTGTGTTTGTGGATGGGGGCGAGGCCTGCGGGCCTGCAGCAAAGCAGGGTGTGCCAGGACCGGCCTCGAAATCAGCAACAGGTGCGTAGAAGGCCCACCTGGACCTTGTTATCTAATCACCTGTCGCTCTGTATAAGCAGCATCCGGGAGGAGAAACATTGTTGGAGCTGGTGGAGCGCGAGAGCGGGCCTGTCACAGCCACAAAGGACAATTGCTGGAAAGCACTCGACAGAACTGTATTGAACCATAGAACAGGCTCGTGTGGAAATGCTTGGTGGTCCGGAGGATCCACTGGAAGGCGACATCCACAGTATTGTTAATAGGGGGTCCAGACTGAGGCGAAGGGGGAAAAAAACCATCATAGCCACAGCACACATAAGCATGTGTGTAAGAGGGAAACATCAAAGGACATTAAAGACATTAAAAGAGCAGAGTTGATGCAACCAGCCATTTCTACATACAGCTACAAAAGTAAAATAACAACAACATAAAAACAAACAAACATATAGACTGTGGTGGCCTCTACGATATTCCACGCCATCGTCTGCTGGAACATGGCCAGAGAAAGGAGCAGACCCAACAAAGCAACCAAGAGAGCCGACTCCACCCACGGCACCCACTAACTCTCGGCCAGTGTCCAGTCCGCATGGATGAGCGGATGCGTCTAAGGAGACCAAGGTGTCCGATACTTGCTCATTCAGCCAAGACACTGTGAAGCTTGTCCGTGCTCAGCATTTTGTTGCATGAGCTTGTTTGCAGTGCAGGATAAAAGAGCAATAAGGTGCAGAGTGTTTGCATTTACAAAAGGAGGTGCAGATATGAACTGATTTACTGTGCAGATAAATATATTGCACTTTTGCATTTACATCCCCGTTTACGGATTTATGTTATATTTTCTTTATAGTCCATCCGTCACGGCGGGGGTGTCGCAGCTTGCTGCGAGGTTCGTTCCCCCGGGATGCAGACGGACCACTCCGGACAAGGCGGGCAGGTAAGAACAAGATTTAATCTTCAAAATTAAAGACGTATCAAAAACACAAAACAAGCAGATGGAAAACATGCCGATCGCACGGGAAGCCAAAGTTACCTCTTAGCACAGGAAGCGTAAACTCGGAGACAAGAACTACAAACGCTGAAAGGATTTAGTAGAGAACATCGACGGTATTGGTCGCTAATAAAAAAGCCTTGCCTGTACCGGAAGTAGCAGAAGATGTGCGCGTGACGTCACGGGTTGTGGAGCTCTTTACATCCTCACATTGTTTACAATCATGGCCACCAGCAGCGAGAGCGATTCGGACCGAGAAAGCGACGATTTCCCCATTAATTTGAGCGAAGATGAAAGATTCGTCGATGAGGAAAGTGACGGTGAAGGACTAGAAAAAAAAGACGAGGCCAGTGGGAGCGATTTAGATGTTGTTAGACACATTTACTAGGATAATTCTGGAAAATCCCTTATCTGCTCATTGTGTTACTAGTGTTTTAGTGAGATTATATGGTGGTAGCTGAAAGTCGGAGGGGTGTGGCCACGGGTGTGGTGACCGCCAGTGTCTCCGAGGGAAGCCCCGTTTCTCGACGAGGCAAGGCAGCCGGGCTGAGCTTTTTTTTTTTCCCCCTCCACGGTGTAAGCATCCGACGGTTGGTGGCGGCCGGTGGGAGGAGGTAAGAGAGTCCACAGCTGCAGGAGGAACGACGCAAACTCTCCGCTCATGTCTACGGTAAGAGCCGAATGTAAACAAGGAAACACCGGCTGTGTTTGTATTGCTAAAGGCAGCCGCAATACACCGCTTCCCACCTACATCTTTCTTCTTTGACGTCTCCATTATTAATTGAACAAATTGCAAAAGATTCAGCAACACAGATGTCCAGAATACTGTGTAATTATGCGATTAAAGCAGACCACTTATAGCTGTGATCGGTCCTGGATCAGAATGCATCAATCCGTGTCGTCACGCGCACGCGTCATCAGGATACTTCGCGCAAAATTTTAAATTGCAATTTAGTAAACTAACCCGGCCGTATTTACAAGTGTAGCAATGTTAATATTTCATCATTGATATATAAACTAACAGACTGCGTGGTCGGTAGTAGTGGGTTTCAGTAGGCCTTTAAATAGTCCCTCTGATTAGTGCTCGGGAAACAGGTGAGCGTCCCAAGCACCAATCAGAGACAGGTGGAAACAATAAGCACCCATGGTAACTAAAAACAAACAAGTGTGCACAAAAACAGGAACTAAGGGAGCCCAAAACTAACAGAATATAACAAAAACCTGATCCAGGCCATGGATCATGTCACCAGCGAGTTAATCGTTTTTTGAGGGGATTATTATGATGCGTTCAAGAGTCTTATGGCCTGAGGGAAGAAACTGTTACAGAACCTGGAGGTTCTGCTATGGAGGCTGCGGAACCTCTTTCCAGAGTCCAGCAGTGAAAACAGTCCTTGGTGGGAGTGGGAGGAGTCTCAACAGATTTTTTTGAGCCCTGGTCAGGCAGTGGCTTTTTGCAATCTCCCGGATAGGAGGAAAAGGAGTCCTTTTCCACCGTCTTCACCACTCTGCAGAGACTTCCAGTCTGAGACCATGCAGATTTACTTTCCAAAATAAAAGTTTTATACTTCTCTTGTTGCCATTATTATTGTATTTGACCCGATTAAATGTTTGGATATATTTAGTATTTAGCACAGCTGGACCGGAGCAGGAGAAGATCGAAAAATGAAGAAAAAAGTAGACTGCCATGATTGGGCAGCTCGGCTTTTTGTTGCGCTATCTGCTCGCACACCTGATACACATTTCCTCCTAACTACTTATGTTCTCCAGTCCATTCCATTGTTATAAGATGAATACCAGAGTGTAGATTAGCATTGTTCTGTATACCGGTACTAGTATAGTATCGTGGTACTAATGAATCAAAAACGGTACTTGTGGAGGTTTCCCTCCTCGGGGTTCCTCCAAACATGCCCACACTGTTTTATTTTGCAATAACGTCTCTCAGGTGCTTTTCAGCAATTGTCTTTTTCTGTCTCCGGCTCGCTCTCGCTCTTGCTCCAACTCCAACCCCTCTCTCCTCCCCGGCTGCTGCCTTTTAACAGAGCGACAGGTGATTAGATAACCAGGCCCAGGTGGGCCATCTATGCACCTGTCGCTGATCTCGAAACCGGTCCTGACCCACCCCATTTCGCTGCAGGTCTGCAGGCCACGCCCTCCTCCACAGTACTATACTCCGTTTGAAAAGTACCGGTTCGCCATATTTTTTTTTTACAGGGATGACGGCGCGTCGTCGTCACGTCATGACATTGCTGGTTTTACGAGCAGAGGAGCATGTTCGGCAGCGCACAATCACAGAGTACTTACGAGCAGACACAGTGTGCAGACAGAAAAGGGAGAATGGATGCATTTTGGTTTAAAAACTAACGATAACACTGAAACACCCATAGAAGAAGTGCTTTAAAACATGGGAGGAAATTTTGCAACATGCCAGAGGCTGTTCACCTTGGAGACCTGCTGCGGATATGGCTACGGCCTGGCGCGAGATTTACACCTTCTCCCCCGGATTTTCAAGGGAGTTAGAGGCTAATGTCCATCCGCAATCGGCAGTGTTTTAGCTACTTCTAAATCACTAATCCTTGCCTCCATGGCGACAAATAAAGTAAGTTTCTTAAAAGTATCATCCCTGCAGGACGAGGAATAGCTAAACATGCTTCACTACACACCACAGGAGGATACAATAGCTCACCGGCGTCACAATGTAAACAAATGCCACGGGTGAATCAACACCTAACATCCACTGTAATGATACCAAGTACAGGAGCGTATTTAGTCAATACTACTATGATTACATCAATTTTTTTTATCGTCACAAAATATTTTTTCTTTTAAATTCATATTATATTCATAAACTCAGGAAATACATGCTTGGACACTTGAGAACTTAAATTATGACCAATATCTGATCCTGTAACGACTTGGCATTGAATCGATACTTAAATTTGTGGTATACACCAAAACTAATGTAAAGTATCCAAACAACAGAAAACTAAGTGTTTATCACATTTTAACAGAAGAATAGATAGAACATGTTGAAACGGAAAATAAGCAGACATTAACAGCAAATAACCAAGTAGAAAGTAATAATACATTTTTACAGCTTGTTCTTTATAATTTTTGACAAAATTAGAATGGGGAATGACAATATGTTACTGCATACGCCAGCAGACAAATTAGAAGCTTTCGTTTGCTTACTTACAACTAAAAGACAAGTTGTCTAGTATGTTCACTATTTTATTTAAGGACAAAATTGTTCCTCAATTGCAAAAAGAAACAGTTGTTTAATGTACCCTTAGATTTTTTGTTAAAATAAAGCCAATAATACAAATTTTTTTGTTGTCCACTTTATTTAGAAAAGTATCGAAAAGTATCAAAATATATTTTGGTACCGGTACCTGTACCAAAACATTGGTATCAGGACAACCCTGGTACAGATACTAATAATAGCAATCTCCCCTGTTACTTGTGATCTCTATAGTACACATCACTGCCACCTGGTATCCTGACTAGAGATGTCTTATAATATCGTACTGCCGATATGATCAGAAAATACTTTAGTATACGGGAGTATCGTAATTTTGGAAATGGTGATACCCCTGACAAGCACTAGGTGTATCGTATTACCGTTGCGATGCGTGGGTTCATTTATTATTTGTGTATGACCACAGCTATCAATTATAGTCTGGAGCGCTACGCACGGTGGGTCCGATGTGGTATTCATATGGATATTAAAGTCCCCCATTATGATTATATTATCGGCGTGCGTCACTAGATCAGCAACAAACTCTGAGAATTCACTGATAAAGTCCGAATAGGGCCCTGGGGGGCGGTAGATAACAGCCAGGTGTAGAGGCAGCGGTGTGACAGACCTCATAGTAAGCACCTCAAACGATTTATATTTATTATTTATGTTAGGACTAAGGTTAAAGTTTTCGTTGTATATTAGTGCGACCCCCCCACCCCTTTTAAGGGGACGGGCAATATGCGCATGTGTAAAGTTAGGAGGACATGCCTCATTTAGCGCAAAAAAGTTGTTTGGTTTAAGCCAGGTTTTGCTGAGACCGATGACGTTAAGATTGTTGTCTCTGATGATGTCATTAACTAAAAACGTTTTGGGAGACAATGATCTTATGTTTAAAAAACCTATAGTATAGGTAGTGGGCTGTTTTAGGGAATTTTTGATAAAAAATTCGAGGTTCAGATGCATGTTTCCTCAAACTAATAATAATAATAACTGCTATAGCAGCCGCAACATTAATACGGCCACAACAACAACTCTTGCTGACCTACTGCCCTCGGTAATGGCACAATTCCCAAAGTATGTGGGCTCTATTGATAACCTCACTAACAACTTTAACGATGCCTCGCGCGAAACCATTGATAACATAGCACCGCTAAAGTTAAAAAAGGCTCCAACAAAGCGTACCCCGTGCTTTACAGAAGAAACTAGAGCTCAGAAATTATTATGTAGAAAGCTGGAACGCAAATGGCGCACAACTAAACTTGAGGTGCACCATCAAGCATGGAGTGATAGTTTAATAACTTATAAACGCATGCTTACCTTAGCTAAAGCTAAATATTACTCAAATCTCATCCACCGTAATAAAAACGATCCTAAATTTTTGTTTAGTACGGTAGCATCGCTAACCCAACAAGGGACCCCTTCCAGTAGCTCCACCCACTCAGCTGATGACTTTATGCAATTCTTTAATAAGAAAATTGAAGTCATTAGAAAGGAGATAAAAGACAATGCGTCCCAGCTACAACTGGGTTCTATTAACACTGACACGATTGTATATACGGCGGATACTGCCCTCCAAAATAGTTTCTCTCATTTTGAGTAAATAACATTAGAGGAATTGTTACAACGTATAAATGGAATGAAACAAACAACATGTTTACTTGACCCTCTTCCTGGGAAACTTATCAAGGAGCTCTTTGTATTATTAGGTCCATCAGTGCTAAATATTATAAACTTATCACTCTCCTCGGGCACTGTTCCCCTAGCATTCAAAAAAGTGGTTATTCATCCTCTCCTTAAAAGACCTAACCTCGATCCTGACCTCATGGTAAACTACCAACCGGTGTCTCACCTTCCCTTTATTTCAAAAATCCTCCAAAAAAATGTTGCGGAGCAGTTAAATGAACACTTAGCGTCTAACAATCTATGTGAAACCTTTCAATCCGGTTTCAGGGCAAATCACTCTCCGGAGACAGCCCTTGCAAAAATGACTAATGATCTATTGCTAACGATGGATTCTGATGCGTCATCTATGTTGCTGCTCCTCGATCTTAGCGCTGCTTTCGATACCGTCGATCATAATATTTTATTCGAACGTTTCAAAACACGAATTGGTATGTCAGACTTAGCCCTGTCTTGGTTTAACTCTTATCTTACTGATAGGATGCAGTGTGTCTCCCATAACAATGTGACCTCGGACTACGTTAAGGTAACGTGTGGAGTTCCCCAGGGTTCGGTCCTTGGCCCTGCACTCTTCAGCATCTACATGCTGCCGCTAGGTGACATCATACGCAAATACGGTGTTAGCTTTCACTGTTATGCTGATGACACCCAACTCTACATGCCCCTAAAGCTGACCAACACGCCGGATTGTAGTCAGCTGGAGGCGTGTCTTAATGAAATTAAACAATGGATGTCCGCTAACTTTTTGCAACTCAACGCCAAAAAAACGGAAATGCTGATTATCGGTCCTGCTAGACACCGACCTCTATTTAATAATACAACTCTAACGTTTGACAACCAAACAATTAAACAAGGCGACACGGTAAAGAATCTGGGTATTATCTTCTACCCAACTCTCTCCTTTGAGTCACACGTTAAAAGTGTTACTAAAACGGCCTTCTTTCATATCCGTAATATCGCTAAAATTCGCTCCATTTTGGCCTCTAAAGACGCTGAGATCATTATCCATGCGTTTGTTACGTCTCGCCTTGACTACTGTAACGTATTATTTTCGGGTCTCCCCATGTCTAGCATTAAAAGATTACAGTTGGTACAAAATGCGGCTGCTAGACTTTTGACAAGAACAAGAAAGTTTGATCACATTACGCCTGTACTGGCTCACCTGCACTGGCTTCCTGTGCACTTAAGATGTGACTTTAAGGTTTTACTACTTACGTATAAAATACTACACGGTCTATCTCCATCCTATTTTGCCGATTGTATCGTACCATATGTCCCGGCAAGAAATCTGCGTTCAAAGGACTCCGGCTTATTAGTGATTCCCAAAGCCCAAAAAAAGTCTGCGGGCTATAGAGCGTTTTCCGTTCGGGCTCCAGTACTCTGGAATGCCCTCCCGGTAACAGTTCGAGATGCCACCTCAGTAGAAGCATTTAAGTCTCACCTTAAAACTCATTTGTATACTCTAGCCTTTAAATAGACCTC
This sequence comes from Nerophis ophidion, assembly GCF_033978795.1. Classification (NCBI taxonomy): domain Eukaryota; kingdom Metazoa; phylum Chordata; class Actinopteri; order Syngnathiformes; family Syngnathidae; genus Nerophis; species Nerophis ophidion. The sequence goes on from NC_084624.1 coordinate 40,591,161, forward strand.
CTTTTTAGACCAGTTGATCTGCCGTTTCTTTTCTTTTTCTCCTATGTCCTACTCTCCCTTGTGGAGGGGGTCCGGTCCGATCCGGTGGCCATGTACTGCTTGCCTGTGTATCGGCTGGGGACATCTCTGCGCTGCTGATACGCCTCCGCTTGGGATGGTTTCCTGATGGCTCCGCTGTGAACGGGACTCTCACTGCTGTGTTGGATCCGCTTTGGACTGGACTCTCGCGACTGTCTTGGATCCAATATGGATTTAACTTTAACTTTCACAGTATCATGTTAGACCCGCTCGACATCCATTGCTTTCGTCCTCTCCAAGGTTCTCATAGTCATCATTGTCACTGACGTCCCACTGGGTGTGAGTTTTCCTTGCCCTTATGTGGGCCTACCAAGGATGTCGTAGTGGTTTGTGTTGTGGTTTGTGCAGCCCTTTGAGACACTAGTGATTTAGGGCTATATAAGTAAACATTGATTGATTGATTGATTGATTGATAAATGCTTTAAAATGTAATATCCGGTATTATCGGTATCGGTGTTGCTGTCCAGAATGGTACATGGACGTAGGGAGCAGTACAGAGCGCCAATAAACCTTAAAGGTACTGCCTTTACGTGCCGGCTGATTCACGTAATATCTACGGCTTTTCACACACACAAGTGAATGCAAAGCATACTTGGTCAACAGCCATACAGGTCACACCGAGGGTAAACAACTTTAACACTGTTACAAATATGCGCCACAGTGTGAGCCCACACCAAACAAGAATGACAAACACATTTTGGGAGAACCTCCGCACCGTGACACAACATGAGCACAACAGAACAAATACCCAGAACCCCTTGCAGCACTAACTCTTCCGGGACGCTATAATATACACCCCCGCTACCCCCCCCCAACTCAACCTCCTCATGCTCTCTCAGGCAGAGCATGTCCCAAATTCCAAGCTGCTGTTTAAAGGCATGTTAAAACAAATAATGCACTTTGTGACTTCGATAATAAATATGGCAGTGCCATGTTGGCATTTTTTTCCCCATAACTTCAGTTTCTTTATTTTGGAAAACCTTGTTACATTTGTTAATGCATCCAGCTGGGCATCACAACAAAATTAAGCATAATAATGTGTTAATTCCACGACTGTATATATCAGTATCGGTTGATATCGGAATCGGTACGAAGAGTTGGACAATATCGATATACTGGATATTGGCAAAAAAGCCCTTATCGTACATTTCTAGTCCTGACCCACTATTTAGAATAGAATAGAATAGAATAGAATATTTGAGAAACATTTTGTAAAAGAAGTGTTGAATGTATTTATTATGTCAGCGTGAAAATATACCTTTTCACGTACTTTAGACCTTTTTACTTTTTTTCTCTTACAATTGTGTGTAAAAGCTTTAAAAAAGCCCCAATGCCGCACTTTGACCCCATTCCCAATCCATATAAGGTATCATGTTTATAAAGCTGTGCGTCTGTGCAGTAGACGCGTGAATCGAGAGGAGATGAAGACGTTGTGTGTTTAATTCTGCCTGACAGCTCGTGACCTCGCCGTGACCTCTGCGATAAACAAAACTAATCCTCGCTCGTGAATCAGACGCAAACAAACTGCGAGTGGGATCTATTTCAGCGGATAAAAGAACCGAATGAGGCTTTAATAACACTCTGCCAGGAGAAGGCTTTCTAATTTAAAGCCCTCGCCGCCGCGGCCTCGTCTGGTTGGTCGCGCCAGTCGGTGGCGAGGAGCGTGACTGAAACCACATGAGATGATGAAGATTGAAGGCCGGGTGTGCAGTCAGGGATGGTTGGCGAGTAAACAGGGTGTGGACGAGCACAAACTGTAAAAATGACGGACTTTTTCTTTTACGTTTTGCCACAGGATGGAATCTACTCGCCAATTACGGGATCCTCTGGTCATGTTTGATTTGTTGCAGACATGTTTACAAAGTTTACACTTGCACAAGTCAACATGCCTGAAAAGGAGCAAGATGAAATATAGCCATGTCTGTTCTGATAATTCATCCACATCCTGTCGAATATGTTTACAACTAATCCATGTTTTTATTACTGTGTTTATAGTTGTTTTTTAACAGGGCAAGTACATTGTAGGACTTGTTAAATGAGTAACGTATGCAGTAATGAAGGAATATTACAGGCCTACTGAAATTAGATTTTCTTATTTGAACGGGGATAGCAGGTCCATTCTATGTGTCATGCTTGATCATTTCGCGATATTGCCATATTTTTGCTGAAAGGATTTAGTAGAGAACATTGACGATAAAATTTGCAACTTTTGGTCGCTAATAAAAAAGCCTTGCCTTTACCGGAAGTAGCAGACGATGTGCGCGTGACATCACCGGTGTGAGGGTTCCTCACATCCTCACATTGTTTGTAATGTGAGCCTCCAGTATCAAGAGCTATTCGGACCGAGAAAGCGACAATTTCCCCATTAATTTGAGCGAGGATGAAAGATTTGTGGATGAGGAAAGTTAGAGTGAAGCACAAAAAAAAAAGAAAAAGCGACGGCTCCAGGCGGCTGCAGTGGGACCGTTTCAGATGTAATTACAAACATTTACTAGGAAAATTCTGGAAGATCCTTTATCTGCTTATTGTTTTAATAGTGTTTTAGTGAAATTGTAAAGTCATACCTGTGAACGCCAGTGTCTCTCAGAGAAGCCAAGGAGCCAAGATCACAGCTGCCTTTTTGAACTGCAGGAGGAAGTCCCATAATCCACTGAAGTCTCCGGTAAGAGCCGACTTAATATCACAATTTTCCCATCCAAAAACTTGCTGGTTGACGTAAAGAAACATGTTCGCTTGACCGCTCTGTGTTAAAGCTTCACAACAAACAAAGAAACACAGGCTGTGTTTCGGTGCTAAAGGCAGCTGCAATCCACCGCTTTCTACCAACAGCATTATTCTTTATAGTCTCCAATATTATTTGAACAAATTGCAAAAGATTCAGCAACACAGATGTCCAAATTACTGTGTAATTATGCGATGAAAAGGGACTACTTTTAGCCGTGTGTGGTGCTGGGCTAATATGTCCCCTCCAACCCGAGACGTCACGAGCATGTGTCATCATACGCGTCATCATTCCGCGACATTTTTAACAAGAAACTCCGCGGGAAATTTAAAATTGCAATTTAGTAAACTAAAAAGGCCGTATTGGCATGTGTTGCAATTTTAAAATGTCATCATCGATATATGAACTATCAGACGGCGTGGTCGGTAGTAGTGGGTTTCAGTAGGTCTTTAAAGAAACTGTCACAATCTGGGGTGCAGCTTGCTGCAAAATTTGTTCTCTCGGAATGCAGAACGGACAGCTTTGGACGACAGCGTGAGGTAGGAGAGGATTTCTTTATCACAAATCATAACCAAACCAAAAACAAGCAAAAAGGAAGCTAAGGCAAAACTTAGCACAGGAACATCAAAACGTAACAGTTGCATACTGCAAACAATGAAGCCACACCCACTGTGGCGAGCAACGTGAATAAATAGCTCTCTGATTAGTGCTCAACAGCAAGTTAAAGTGCAGAGCACTAATCAGAGGCAGGTGAAACCAATTAACACCCATGGTAACCAAAACAAACACCCAAAGCGCACAAAACAGGAACTAAGGGAGTTCAAAACTAACAGAACTTAACTAAACAAAATACGGATCTTGACAGAAACCAAAGAAGATAAAATGCTAGCAAATTTTGAAAATTGATAAGTTTGTAATAAGTGTAATTTTGAAGAAATATAATGCATCCATCCATCCATTTTCTACCGCTTATTCCCTTTCGGGGTCGCGGGGGGCGCTGGCGCCTATCTCAGCTACAATCGGGCGGAAGGCGGGGTACACCCTGGACAAGTCGCCACCTCATCGCAGGGCCAACAAAGATAGACAGACAGACAACATTCACACTCACATTCACACACTAGGGCCAATTTAGTGTTGCCAATCAACCTATCCCCAGGTGCATGTCTTTGGAAGTGGGAGGAAGCCGGAGTACCCGGAGGGAACCCACGCATTCACGGGGAGAACATGCAAACTCCACACAGAAAGATCCCGAGCCTGGATTTGAACCCAGGACTGCAGGAACTTCGTATTGTGAGGCAGACGTACTAACCCCTCTGCCACCGTGAAGCCCCAAGAAGAAATATAAATACATATAAAATAATATAACCATAAATGACGAGTAAATAACTGTTAGAAAAATTATGTGTAAAGTTATCACTCAACTTTAGTATACTTAAAGTCCGTTGCTATAGCTATTGTGCTCAAGTTAGACTTTTGTATCTGTGCAAGGACGAAACTTCTTGTCTGAGGAGTGACATGTTTTAGCCCGCTAGCAGCCAAGAACTTCAAGGACCTCAACGCAGATAAGACGACAGCACGCAGACGAAGCGGAGACAAGGTGAAATCACGAGGCCCCACAGCACATTCCGTCACGTAATGTACGTACTGGACCTGCTTTGCATGATGTATGTGACCACTCCTTTTAGAGGCGGCCTCAGTGAGCGTTTTCCATTCGGGCTCCAGTACTCTGGAATGCCCTCCCGGTAACAGTTCAAGATGCTACCTCAGTAGAAGCATTTAAGTCTCACCTTAAAACTCATTTGTATACTCTAGCCTTTAAATAGACTCCCTTTTTAGACCAGTCGATCTGCCATTTCTTTTCTTTTTCTCCTCTGTCCCACTGGAGGGGGTCCGGTCCGCTGGGCATGGATGAGGTGCTGGCTGTCCTGAGTCAGGACGCAGGATGGACCGCTCGTCCGGAGTCGGGACCCAGGATGGACCGCTCGTCCGGAGTCAGGACGCAGGATGGACCGCTCGTCCGGAGTCGGGACCCAGGATGGACCGCTCGCATGTGTATCGGCTGGGACATCTCTGCGCTGATGATCCGCCTCTGCTTGGGGTGGTTTCCTGCTGGCTCCACTGTTGACGGGACTCTCTCTGCTGTGTTGGATCCACTTTGGACTGGACTCTCACGGTTGTGTTGGATCCACTATGGATAGAACTTTCACAGTATCATGTTAAACCCGCTCGACATCCATTGCTTTCGGCTCCCCTAGAGGGGTAGGGGGGTTGCCCACATATGCGGCCCTCTCCAAGGTTTCTCATAGTCATCATTGTCACCGACGTCCCACTGGGTGTGAGTTTTCCTTGCCTTTATGTGGGCTCTACCGAGGATGTCATTGTGGTTTGTGCAGCCCTTTGAGACACTAGTGACATAAGGCTATATAAATAATCATTGATTGATTGATTGACTGGGGAACTCCTGAATAAATAGAGGAACGCGGGAGCTGTACCTTAGAGCGTAGGGCGAGACTGTGACTAAGTGTGCAGATCCATGCGTTCTCATGAGCTGAATTGAACTTTGTCTCTGCATGATTCCTTGCTTCTTGTCTGTTTAATGGATGTCATCAGTGTTTGAACCTGACAAGAACTGAAAAACATTAGTTCATTTGCCCATGGACACACTTCATCAGATCCAAAGCCTAACCGGAATAAAAATGCTTCATGTGTACACGAAATTCGGAATATTCCAGCTCGATCACACTTTTCGATACTTCTGAAATTTGGGTCGAAATTATCCTTACTGAGCAGGTCTGTGACATCAGCTTTACTTTGCTGGCGGAGTGGGGACTAAATGTAATAGTCTTGGAATGAAGCAATTGTCGTTCTGCTGTCTACCCCCACTCTACATGTACAGAGGTCGCGTCATATGCCGTTGAATTTGTTGCCCTATCTACATTAAGCCGGGTAACTCCTTAAACGAATAATCAATTAGCCTAAGCGTCATGTCAGCCACAGTAAACCATCATTTAAGGTTCCCTTCCTTGGATTGTTTTTTACATTGGTAAGTGCGCGGTGTATTTCTTGAATCTCCGGGTCTTAGCTTTGTGCGGACTCATCGATCGTTTACAAAATGAGTTCGGAGAGGAATAGACACCAGAAAGACCACAGAGGAAGTGAGGTCAAAAAGAACGCGCCACAGCCAGCTTCATAACAGATGCTTGTGGAACTCAAACACGAATACTAGACGCGTTATCTTTAATCTCCTTTCTAATGTGCTCAATTTTCTTAGTAAAGAATTGCATAAAGTCATCAACTGAGTGGGAGGAGTTACTGGGAGGAGTCCCTTGTTGGGTTAGCGATGCCATGTATGAAACAAATATTTAGGATCATTTTTATTGAGGCAGATGAAACTGTGGGGTAGTATTAGTTTTTGCAAAAGTAAGAGTGTGTTTATTCATTATTAATATCAATCCATGCTTGATGGAAAAACTCAAGTATAGTCGCACGCCATTTATGTTCCAGCTCTCTACGTGATAGTTTAAGAGTTCTGGTTTCTTCTATGAACCGAAGGTATGGCTCTTAGGGGCCTTCTTTGCTTATACTATCAATGGCGATGCGTAGGACAAGTTTTAAGTGAGGTTATCGATAGAGCCCACATATTTAGGTGCCATTACGGTCAACTGGATTAAAAAAAACTAATAAAAAAAAACGATAGCCGTAACATTTGCCCAGAATCTTAACGGTCTTTAAGTACCGACCCAGTTAGGAACCAGTCTAAAAAATACCAGTACTGGGAATACATCCCCAGTCCCGATACAATTTCTTCACCTCTGATTTGATACCGATATAGAACCTTGAGTATTGGCTGATATACATACTAATCTGATGGTATATCAGTACAACTCATACATACTTGTATTATTTTGTACTGTGAAATGTTAAAGAAGGTTTCATCAAGTGAGATAATAAAAACAAAAAAACAATTATGGGTATGAAAAACACAAACCTTATGACAGACATATGGTGAATAGCAGGCCTGGGCAATCATTTTGACCTCAGGTTCCAAATTTAGAGGAAAAACATGTGTCTACGGGCCGGTTTTGTTAGGAAATGATCAAGGAGGTGACCCCAGGATGCAGAGACGGGAGGCACGGTTGAATTACAAAAAAGGGAAAAATTTAACAAGTCCAAAAAGTGTGACAAAAGGCGATGGGGCAGAAATGCACACCATGAATACACAAACAAAAACAGGTTCCTCAGTGATCGGTAGGGAAAAGGCCAGGGCGCACTGAGCACAGCATAAAGTCCAACACAGAATCCTTGTTACCTCAGAGACGCTAGGAAACAAACACAAAGAGGTGAGGGATTACAGGACTAAGGAGAGACAACATACCAGGACTGAAAAAATGAAGCAGGCGCACGCACGTGGGAGGTTCAGGAGACAATAACTGGCAAGACCAAGCTGTCAGTGACGAGCTTAAATACCCCTAGGTTGAAATTGGTTGCAGGTGTGACATAGTGTCCGCCCCTCGCTGGGGACTAATGAGCTGAAGGAAACAGACATCACAATAAAAAGGGAAAATGATAAATCACAACAGGTTTATCTGTTTTACGAAGAAGAATACAAAACCTCACAATAATGTCTGATTGAATGCTAAAAACGTTATGACGCCTTACAAATAGAATGGAATTCTAATTTTTTTTTACTGAATGAGACACCCAGAATGTACATGAAAAAAAGAATGTGGGATTGTGGTTTGTGCTTATTGGAGGACATTTAGATGTTAACTGCCTGCCCAGCTTTGCACAAGTAAACATGCTGCAGGACCACTTGTATCAGAGATTTTACAAGCAAGTCGACATCATCCGATACTTTTTTTTTTTTTTATATATGTATAATATCACATCGATACACCTCTGAAATATATTAAAAATTGTAATATTGTGATATACTAGTTCATGCAAAAACTCTCTGAGCCTCTAATTGTTTTGGACTCTTGAAATACAGAAGTTTTTGCACCGTATTCTGTTTTTGATGGACTCTAAATCAATGATGTACAATTATATTCATATAAAAAGTAAATAAATACATACATATAATCACAGAGAAAAAAACATTATTTATTCATATTATAATGAATTTGAAAAATGTCAATATATATATTTTTTAATTTTTTATGTATGTATATATATATATATATATATATATATATATATATATATATATATATATACATATATATATATATATACATACATATATATATATACATACATATATATATATATATATATATATATATACATACGTGTATATATACACATACGTATATATACATACATACACATATATACATATGTATGTATGTATATGTAATTTTGCCTCAAGTTGTAATATTGTATATTACAAAAATATTATTCATATGTATGACATGATAATGAAATCAGTGTACTGACAGCACACACTTTGCCCAACAGGGCGCGCCACAACATAAGAAATACAGAGTTTGCTGAGAAACACTAAATTGGTCCTAGTGTGTGAATGTGACTGTGAACGTTGTCTGTCTATCCGTGTTGGCCCTGAGATGAGGAAGCAACTTTTCCAGGGTGTACTCCGCCTTTCGCCTGAGTGCCGCTGTGATAAAGATGGACTTTGTGTTGATAATTGTTGTGTTACAACATTAACTAGAAGTCTTAGCAGTAGAGGGGACCCGGGAGCCTGAAGAATCGGGTTTGGGAGTTTGGGGCGAGTATGAGTGTTCATGTGCCGAGTTGTTGTACAAACAGTTTCTGTGTTGCTGAAAACTGCATTTCCGCCCTCAAAAAAAATCTCCAAACATAAAGTATGCAAGGATAAGGGGCCTTCAGTGATGACCTGTGTCCAATGATTGCCTCTCAAAACACTGTAATTTATGTCACCACATGACCATTGCTGGAGAAATACTATACAGAAACACATTTTTGCACGACTGTACATTGACACACCTCAACAGTGTACAAAACGGGTTGTTTTCTGGCGTCTTTAAATATCAATTAACCCGCATCAGCAATTAAAACACATCTTATGTGGCACTGTCAAAATTACAATATCAAAAAACATATAAAACGGGCAAAAATAACAAAATAAAATATCGGAACTTACAATTTGTAGAACCCATTCGTTCCTCCAGGGTTGGCCGACATGGTCACGGATGTAGTTTCTCTTTAAATATCCTTCTTGAAAATGGCCTTGCAAATATATGTGTTGTCTTGTCTAATCATAAAAGATGCAGACGAGGCGTGTTGGCCAGGTTCTTAAAGTTTACTCCACAGCCTGCTCATCAAAAACATCCCGTGGGCATGGCTAAACTGGGCTACTGCTGCATGCGCTTCACTGCTGTGGTATGCTGGGTAATGGAGTTCTTATGTTACCTAGCACATAACATCACAGTATATATCCGCCTTAGGCCAGCAAGAAGGCCTCACTGACAGCTCGTGATCTGATTGGCTATCGCAACTGTCTATCACCTGTATGTGCGAATTCACTTACAGTGCACAGACGACCGCATTGTTGATTTAAAAAAAAAAAAAAAAAATCTCCTGATGATTGAGGGAACCCCTCATGAAACAGTTCTGTAGAGATGAAGTAGTCTTGTGAGTTTTTTTCCACACCTACACACACACACGTATATACATATATATATTATATTAATAATATCATATAAACAGATGTATGTGTATAGGCTATATATGTGTATGATTATATATAATTAGGGCTGTCAACGTTAATGCGTTCACGCATGTAATTAATAATAAAAAACAGTATTGCGTTATCATTAATGAATGAAGAATAATCCCAGTTGTGGTGATAGTTGTTGTACATAATTGAGCCACTAGATGGCGTGCTAGGATCATGGGTGTGGGTGACTGCTTTAGTATATACCTGGGATGTCAAATGTCGTTTTCATTGAGGGCCACATGGCAGTTATGGCTGCTTTCAGAGGGCCGCGTGTAACAGCGAATAATGTATGAATTTGCATCTAGATTCCATTATTTATTATATAAATTGTTTTAGGTAGACTGCCAATTATCCAGTAAAAATGTTGCATTTACAAAATGTTACTTTAAATATAGTGTTTTTTTTGGGGGGGTTATTTTACGACATTTTACGGTAGATGGAAAACAAGTACCACTATTTATTATTTTTTTGGGGTGGGGGGTGGATTCAGAGTCTGAATTTTACTATTAAATCTACATTGGTTTTTCCAACATTATATTGTCTGTGAGAAGGAGGGACAGGAAAGAGTGAGAAGAGCTTGCAGTGTAATTCCCGCAGCTAAAAGCTTTCGTGTGAGAATGTATACTCGAATTTCACGATATAGTCATTTTCTATATATCGCACAGAGACGAACCCGCGATATATCGAGTGTATTGATATAGCGCCTAGTCCTAGTTTGATGGGTATTTTGCTGGAAAGTTAGGTATTTTTATTTATTTTTATTTAGACGAAAACATGTTTGGAAAGTATTAATTTTTGTTGCAATCCATCCATCCATTTTCTACCGCTTATTCTCATTTGGGCTCGCGGGGGGTGCTGGCGCCTATCTCAGCTACAATCGGGCGGAAGCTATTGGATACTAAAGTTTAAAATGTATGCAATTTCAAGCAGCATATTTACTCTAAAAGTTTTTGAAGGAACTCTCCTAAAGGAATCAAAAAAGTACTATCTATCAATTTTTTCTGTCAAAATGAAAAAAGTAATTTACATTTAATGAGAAAATATTAAGTACGTTATTGACACATATCATTTCCAGGTGTTTGCGGGCCGGATAAAATGATCTATGGTATATACAGTCGTGGTGAAAGTTTACGTACACTTGTGAAATACATAATGTCATGGCTGTCTTGGGTTTTGAATTTCTACAACTCTTATTTTTAGTGATAGAATGATTGGAGCACATATTTGTTTGTCACAAAAACATTCATGAAGTTTGGTTCTTTTATGAATTTATTATGGGTCTACTGAAAATGTGAGCAAATCTGCTGGGTAAAAAGTATACAAACAGCTAAGTACATTATTAATTTTGGTGATGTAGAGAAGTTACAATCAAATAAAAGAGGCTTCATGGCATGGCCTCTTCACTTCTCGGAGCCCGTTTAAAAATAGGGCTCATGTGATGCAGACTTGGTTACAAAGGTGACAATGGGAAAGTCAAAGGAACTCAGCACAGATCTGAAAAAAACAAATCATTGACTTGAACAAGTCAGGAAAGTCACTTAGAGCCATTTTAAAGCAGCTTAGGGTCCCAAGAACAACTGTGCAGACTATTGTTTGTAAGTATGAAGTGCATGGCACAGTTTTGTCACTGCCACGTTCAGGAAGAATACGCAAGCTATCACCTGGTGCTGAGAAGAAATTGATCAGGATGATCAAGAGTCAACCGAGAACCACCAAAAAGCAGGTCTGCAATGAATTGGAAGTTGCTGGAACACAGGTGTCAGTGTCCACAGTCAAGCGTGTTTTGCATTCCCATGGACTGAGAGGCTACCATGCAAGAAGAAAGCCTTTGTTCCAGAAGCAACACCTTAAGGTTCGTCTAAAGTTGGCTGCTGATCACATGGACACAGATAAGACCTTCTGGAGGAAAGTTCTGTGGTCAAATGAAACAAAATGTAGCGGTTTGGCCACAATAACCAACAATATGTGTGGAGGAGAAAAGGTGAGGCCTTTAATCCCAGGAACACCATTCATACTGTCAAGCAAGATGGTGGTAGTATTATGCTCTGGGCCTGATTTTCTGCCAATGGAACTGGAGTAAATGGGTCAATGAAAAAGGACGATTACCTCCAAATTCTTCAGACAACCTAAAATCGTCAGCCCGAAGATTGGGTTTTGGGCGCACCGGGGTATTCCAACATGACAATGAACCCAAACACACGTCAAAAGTTGTAAAGGAATTGCTAAATCAGGCTAAAATTAAGGTTTTAGAATGGCCTTCCCAAAGTCCTGACTTAAACCCCATTGAGAACACATGGACAATGCTAAAGAAACAAGTCCATGTCAGAAAACCAACACATTTAGCTAAACTGCACCCATTTTGTCAAGAGGAGTGGTCAAAAATTCAACCAGAATCTTGTGGGTGGCTACCAAAAGTGCCTTATTGCAGTGAAACTTGCCAAGGGACATGTAACCAAATATTAACATTGCTGTATGTATACTTTTGACCCAGCAGATTTGGTCACATTTTCAGTAGACCCATAATAAATTCATAAAAGAACCAGACTTCATGAATGTTTTTTGTGAACAAGTATGTGCTCCAATCCCTTTGTCACAAAAAAAAACAAGTGTTGTAAAAATGTTTGTAAACTCAACATAGCCATGACATTATGTTCTTTACAAGTGTATGTAAACTTTTGACCACGACTGTATATGGCGAAGAAGAACAAACCACTAAGTGTCTGTCATTAGCTGATGCCCTTCCTGATGGCATTAAAGACGTATTTGTGAATAATCAAGTGATTGTCCTACATATGTTTCCCTCTAGCGACAAATCAAGTTACTTTTGGAACGTTTTGGAGAAATGAAAGCACGTTGCACTCTAATGTCTTCACCGTACAAGCAGCAGCTGGGCCTTTCCTCAAAGGCGGGTCTCCTGTCTACTCAATGTCTGCTTTTAGACAGCTTTTAAGTGCAATGACTAAAAAGTTCCTTTCCAGTCGGCCTTGTTTTTTTTTTTTACATTGTGAGAGCTGTGCAAATTGTTCATCACTGTCACATTTCAAATAAAAATAAACTTATCCTGAATGTCAATGTGCCAGTCAATAGATTTGGTTTGTTCATGAATATCACAACCATTCAGTCTATTGATCCAATTCGATTAAAAAAAAAAATACAATGAATCTAAACTAAGAATCATAATTTGTATTTTTCAACTCACTTTTAATGTCTCCTACTACTTATTCGTCTCTCCTATAACGTAATTGTGGAGAGGCAGAGCCGACGGGCCGACGGCGGGGCAGGACATGCTGTGGCCCTGCTCAAGATGGCGGCCAGGAGGCGGAGAATGCAGCGGAACAAAGAGGCAGGGCGTGCCGGGAGCGACGCCGCAGCAATCGAAATCAGGCGCGTGGCTCACTCACCAGCTCACAATCTGCCTATCTCCTCACAGTGTATAAATGGGGAGAAGGAGGAAAGATCAGGGGAAAATAAGTGGAGTGTCCGCAGCAGATAAAGCAGTGCCGGAAGAAACAAGAAAGATCCGAGAATGAGCCCCAGACGAGGAAGACGACAACGGCAGCTGAAAAGCCGACTGGAACGAGCAGCGGAGAAGGAGCTAAAAAGCGACCTGATCGACACAGAAACTTTCTTATTTGAAAAAAATAAAAGAGTCAAAACTTCTCAACAAGATGTCCTTCCTGGATGGTCCACGCAACCCGCACGACGACGGCAGGAATCCGTCACAGTAATAAATTATGCGAACGAGCCAGAGATTGAGGACAGTGGGGATGAAGACGTAGAAGAGATACATATTGAGAACTAAGAGGCAATCTCTCTACAGACCGTTTCGCTAGACCAGTTGATCTGCCGTTTCTTTTCAGACCAGTTGATCTGCTGTTTCTTTTCTTTTCTGCTCTGACACTTTCTCCCTTGTTTGTATAAAATGTTATCAAATAAAGTCCCCCCGACGAGGAAACCTGCGAAACAGGCTTGTAGGGATGACATAACCTCTGTGTTTTTTTTCTGACCTAATATATATATATATATATATATATATATATATATATATATATATATATATATATATATGTATATATATATATATATATATATATATATATATATATATATATATATATATATATATAGGGCTTCACGGTGGCAGAGGGGTTAGTGCATCTGCCTCACAATACGAAGGTCCTGCAGTCCTGGGTTCAAATCCAGGCTCGGGATCTTTCTGTGTGGAGTTTGCATGTTCTCCCCGTGAATGCGTGGGTTCCCTCCGGGTACTCCGGCTTCCTCCCACTTCCAAAGACACGCACCTGGGGATAGGTTGATTGGCAACACTAAATTGGCCCTAGTGTGTGAATGTGAGTGTGAATGTTGTCTGTCTATCTGTGTTGGCCCTGCGATGAGGTGGCGACTTGTCCAGGGTGTACCCCGCCTTCCGCCCGATTGTAGCTGAGATAGGCGCCAGCGCCCCCCGCGACCCCGAAAGGGAATACGCGGTAGAAAATGGATGGATGGATATATATATATATATATATATATATATATATATATATAGTACAGGCCAAAAGTTTGACACACCTTCTCATTCAATGCGTTTTCTTTATTTTCATGTCTATTTACATTGTAGATTGTCACTGAAGGCATCAAAACTATGAATGAACACATGTGGAGTTATGTACTTAACAAAAAAAGTTTAAATAACTGAAAACATGTTTTATATTCTTCAAAATAGCCACCCTTTGCTCTGATTACTGCTTTGCACATTCCTGGCCTTCTCTCAATGAGTTTTAAGAGGTAGTCACCTAAAAATGGTTGTCACTTCACCGGTGTCATAGTTTTGATGCCTTCAATGACAACCTACAATGTAAATACTCATGAAAATAAAGAAAACGCATTGAAATGAGAAGGCGTGTCTAAACTTTTGGCTTGTAGAGAATATATCCAGTGATAATTTTTTTATTCACGCTTGTCTTTAACCCAATGTGGCCTCCAAATCAAAAAGTGTGTATGAGTGTATTGATGGTGCAGAAACTGTCCAACAGGGGGCGCCACAACATAACAAATACTACTTTCCTGAGTCCCCCCCTATTCAAACACCCCCACTTACCTGAAGGTCAATGACTTTGTTGTAAAATATGTTTCAACACCTCAAAAATCATTCGACTTTCGAAATAAGTACACATTTCATAATCGCTGCATGTAAGTGCTGCCATCACCTCTGCTGAGTCAATTGTGGACAATCAACACAGCTGATCTGGTGGATCTGCTGAATGTGGAAAGTTCTTCTTCTTGTCCTGCATTTTTGGCAGCAGAAACACTTAAATAAAAGCAAGACTTTTAAAATAGGATCTTGCTGGAGAAGTCTCTAGAAAGCTATTGCCGGAGGCCGACGTCCGCTCGCAGGGGCAGTTTTATTTAAGTTGATGTTGAGCCGAGGGCTCGCTCATGGAAAAAAAAAAAAAAAATGCAGCTGCGTTCCCGTAATGAAGCCACCGCCTCCACTTCCTCCCGCTCCAATATAATTTTATTAGCCATTGTGGTAATTGAGCCAGTCTGTTAGGTGTTACGTGTTAATGGGTCTCAATTACTGACTTGACTCTCAGGGTCTCCACAGTACGGTAAGACGGGGGAGAAGGACTGATTTGATTAATTGTCATTATTTCTCTCATGAAGCAGATCAGATGATACTTTGTAGCGTGTTTGGAAAGCTTATGGAAATGTTTGGTGTGACGATAATTGATTCCACGACGAGGACAGGAAGTCGACTTTTAGTTTCGAACCTCTCTGCCATCCTTCACATGTCACGCAGTTGATGGGACATATCTGACCTTTAAAGAGAAACACTCAATGGACCTCTGGGGTGCGTTTGGGGAAGGGTGGTCTTTTTGAGTGCTGACCTTTGTCAACTTTTCGGTGTCAAGTTTCAAAACACCGTTTCAAAATTCAGCTTAGATGACGGGTTCAAGTTTAGAGTTGATCTGGAGAAATATTTATTGAAGCTGAGCCGTGGGCAAAGTGTCAATACGTGGACTTTGGGGTTTGTTTTCCTGGAATGCAAAGGAAAGTTGGAGCGGGCAAGGCGTGAAGGTAAGGACATATTTAAAAAAAGGAACAAAAGGCGGAAGTACAAAAACTTGGCTAATGAAGCAAAAAACTTGCACAAAGGCAGAAACTATGAACATGGAACAAAATCGACAACTGTGACATGATAAAACAAAACTTACGTGGCATGACAAGAAGAATAACAATGAACAGTATCAGAGGTAGCGTGGCATGAAGTGAGCAGAGGTAAAGTCGCCAGGCTCACTTCCTGGCAACTATCGGTTTAAATAATATTGGCATGATTAGTGAAAACAGGTGCGTGCCTCCAAATGTGAAACAGGTGAAACTAATGGTTGTTATGGTGACAAAACATCCATCCATCCATCCATTTCCTACCGCTTATTCCCTTTGGGTTCGCGAAGGGCGCTGGTGCCTATCTCAGCTACAATCGGGCAGAAGGCGGCGTACACCCTGGACAAGTCGCCACCTCATCGCAGGGCCGGTTACAAAACCAGAGAGTGAAAAAGCAGGAACTGAGTGTCCAAAAACCAAACAGAACATGACTTAAACCAAAACATGATCACAGACATGACACAAAGAAGGCCACTTAAAACCCTGGTGTAAAAATAATAGCTCTTATAGCTTTTATAGTCATATCAAAGACTATAACAAAGTGGGACCCATTGCCTCCTTGCCCGGCACTCAAGGGTTGGAACTGGGGGTTAAATCACCAAAATGATTTCCGGGCGAGGCCACCGCTGCTGCTCACTGCTCCTCTCACCTTCCAGGGGGTGGAAAAAAGGGATGGGTCAAATGCAGAGGTTAATTTCACCACACCTAGTGTGTGTAACTATCAGTGGTACTTTAACTTTAAAGTCGGCCATTATTACCCTGAAGGTAATGGGTGGGGGGGATTGGGCAGTCTCCCCGCCCCGAAAACTCACCAACACCCCACCACCCAAAAACCTCAACACTACCCTATCCGGAAAATACAGTTTGAAAAAAACAAAACAAAACAGATCTTTGATGGATCGGAATCTGGGTTAAACTTGGTTTGTGGAGCTCTACCTGGCGTTGTGGTTATGGCGGTCATTTACGTTCTGGAAGTAGTTTGACATGTACTTCAGTGTCAGGGAGGTGTAGCGGATTTTATAGACTAGGCTCAGTTCAAGTTGTTTTACTCTGTCCTCCACCCTGAGCCAGCCCACTTTGGAGAAGTGGGTAGGAGTGAGGTGTGATCTGGGTTGGAGGTCTAAAAGTAACCGAACTTGCTTATTCTGGGATGTTTGGAGTCTAGATTTGAGGGTTTTAGAGGTGCTGGGGTAGCAGGAGGTGCAAGCGCAATCGAAAAAGGGTTAAACGAGAGTTCCCGCTGGAATCTTCAAGGTGCTTATGTTGACCAGAGAAGAGATTCTGTAGAGAAATCTTGTTCGTTGGATGACCTTTTTAAATACCTTGGTTGCCATTTTATCACAGGAAAGATTGGCTTCTAGAAAGGAACCTAGGTAGGTGACCTCATCTTTCCTGGTAATAACAATGTCATCCACTTTTATAGTGAAGTCTCTGACTTTCTTAAAAGTTTCATCTCCCCAACTCTCACCTATTTCGTTAGTTTCAAATCCTTGACTTTGTTAAATCAAACAACAGCTCTTTTCCCAGTAGTCCACCTCAATCCGTAACAGACTCACGCTTGGAAATCCCCATAAATAAGAAAGGCATTATTTCTAAAAATATACATCCTAATTACCCATTTTAAATAGACATCTCTTGACAAAATTAGAAACGACTGGGAAGCAGAATTTGGCAAAGTTTTGGATGACAATGACTGGAAATCTGAATTGATACAAATAAATGATAGCACGTCTTGTTCAGAGCTTAATCTAATACAGTTTAAGGTTGTCCATCGCATATATTTTCTTAACGATAAATTTTCCAGAATGTATGCCAATTTTGCAGACATGGTCAATGGACTCCTGCAAACATGACACACATGTTCTGGTCCTGTCCCTGTCTTAAAGCCTCTTGGGTTAATATTTTTAAACATCTTTGCATTACATTTCAAATTGACGCCTTTTGCAGAATCGGCTATTTATGGAATTCCACCAAGCTTTCAAAAAGTTAAGCAGACTTTTAAGGAAAGTATCGCTTCTGTATCATTAATAGCTCGTAGAAGGATTGTATTAGAGTGGAAATCACAGTTTGCCCCCAAGGCCTCCCTATGGTTTAAGGACCTCATGTTTTCTTAGATTTAGAGAAAATTAAATATAATCTGAGGGGTTCACCAATCAAAACAACTTGACTTGACATGGGGCTGCATAATTAACTACAAAGCCAAATTAAAGACACTATAGGATAAATGTGGCACTCACTGTGGACAATGAACCTTTCCACTTACCTCAACTCTTTTTTTGTTGTTGTTTTTATTCAGTGACACTTCTCTGTATTTTTGTGATTTTTTATTTTTACTTTGTTTTCCCCTTTTAGTCAGTTATTGTGATTCTCTATCTGCTTGTGGTGAAGAGGGAGCTAGTACATTGAAACCCACTGTGACTGGAATGTAGGACGAGGGGTGGAAGGAGGGGCTGCTATTATTTTACATTTTTATTTTTCTGTAATTAATTTTTGTTTTTGTTTATTTTTTGGGGGGGGGAGGGGGGCAAAAAAAGGTGTCCGTTTTTTTCAGAACTTGATTTATCAAAGAATAAATACATATTATTAAATATATATATATATATATGTATATATATATATATCATGATTTTACTCTGCAAATTAGCATCAATATCAATTAAAAAAAAATATTTTGTTCTCTAGATACATCTTCTTCGCGACAGGCGCATTGATTGAGACTTTTATTAGTAGATTGCACAGTTCAGTACATATTCCGTACAATTTTCCACTAAATGGTAACACCCGAATAAGTTCATCCCCCCGCGACCCCAAAAGGGAATAAGCGGTAGAAAATGGATGGATGGAAATTGTTTAAGTCGGCGTCCATGTTAATCAATTCATGGTATAATTATATACTATCAGCACAATACAGTCATCACACAAGTTAATCATCAGAGTATATACATTGAATTATTTACATTATTTACAATCCGGGGGGTGGGATGTGGAGGGGGTTAGGTTTGGTGGATATCAGCACTTCAGTCATCAAGAATAATATCATCTGAGAAATAGGCACTGAAACAGTGTAGGTCTGACTTATATGTACAACCAGCAGTGATCAAGCATCTCTGTGCGAGTGTAACTGAAGCAAATCGACTTTTAGCTCAGTAGTCAGCACACAGGTTTCTCATACCGGCGACCTGGGCTAACATGCCGCTTGGAGCAGTAGGAAAAAACAGCGCAGCTGAGAGAGAGAGAGTACACAATCTCTACTCTACACGAAGCAGAGCTCGGGATGAGAGCCATGGACACCAATCATTGCATTTCGCCGTCAAAATCTGGGGGCCCCTGATCGGGTGGAGGCTCCGGGGCTGCAGCTCAGGCATGGCCGTGCATTAAGGCGGCCCAGACCACAGGTGACAAACTCAAGACCCGCAGGCTAGATGCAGCCCGCCACATCATTGGAAGCCTTGAAATGATGTGCATCAATTAAGTATTTCATATTATTTTCTAAAAAATATTTCAATTTCGAGAGAACTGTAGGCAATTGCATATCTTCTAAACTTGAATATTATCTAATCATAAAATGCAGCATTCGAAGCATTTTTGGGGGGGTTTTCAAAAATAAATTTTTGAAATATATTCTTGTTACATTGATTTATTATATTCAGTACAGGCCAAAAGTTTGGACAAACCTTCTCATTTCAATGCGTTTTCTTTATTTTCATGACTATTTACATTGTAAATTGTCACTGAAGGCATCAAGACTATGACACCTGTGAAGTGAAAACCATTTTAGGTGACTACCTCTTGAAGCTCATCGAAAGAATGCCAAGAGTGTGCGAAAAAGTAATTAGAGCAGGGGGTGGCTATTTTGAAGAAACTAGAATATAAAACATGTTTTCAGTTATTTCACCTTATTTTTGTTAAGTACATAACTCCACATGTGTTCATTCATAGTTTTCATGCCTTCAGTGACAATCTACAATGTAAATAGTCATGGAAATAAAGAAAATTAAGTTGTGTCCAAACTTTTATATATATATATATATATATATATATAAAACAGAGGTTCTGACTCCATCTCTTAGGGAGAGCACCAACACCCGACGGACAAAACTAATTTACTCATTTCGGCCGCTTGTACTCGTTATCTTGTCCTTTCGGTTATAACCCAATGCTCATGACCATAGGTGAGGGTGGGAACGTAGATTGATTGGTAAATTGAGAGCTTTGCCTTCCGGCTCAGTTCATTCTTCACCATGACGGAACGATACAGCGTCCGCATTACTGAAGACGCCTCACCGATCCGCCTGTCGATCTCACGATCCACTCTTCCCTCACCCGTGAACAAGACTTTGAGGTACTTGAACTCCTCCACATGGGGCAAGATTGCTTCCCCAATTCGGGCTACAACCATGGACTCAGACTTGGAAGTGCTGATTCTCATGCCAGTCGCTTTACACTCGGCTCAAGTCCAGATCTGATTTTAATTTTGCACTTTCGTAAAGTTCCAAAGACCAACATGAGTCCTTTGTGATCAGTGACTTGTCCCCGGTCCTCCACGGACTGGTTCTGCAGGAGCTCTGCATTTTGGCTCCTCAGTCTCTTTAGCTCTTTCTACCGCTCCTGTAGCCTCTCTAGGAAGCCCTTCACATTCCAACCCCTGGCCTCCATGGCACGCCTTAGCGAGTTGCTCTCCTCCTCCAGATACTCTTGGAACAGCTCAGGCTTGTTGATGTTCTGAAGGCTATCAATGTGGTTAGGGCTGGGCGATACGGACCAAAAAGTATGTCTCGATATATTTTTACTTAAACTCGATATTCAATATATATCTCAATATATTTTCCGGTGAAAGTATACATATAAAGATAATAATTTTTTCACTGAAATTAAAGTGAATGACTACTGTAATGTAAACAGTGGCACTTTTATTAGCCCACTTAGTCAAGATGGGTATTAACAGCACAGAAAACATAACATAAATAAAAGAGAAAAATATTATTTCTGCGTAAAATAAATAACCTAGCTGTGCAAATAATACAAAATGTATCAAACTCAGATAAATAATACATTTGCAGGCAGGCACTTTTAAATTCCCATTGGACGATGTAATGGACTGTCACACATGTACGGTTCTGGTCAGCGCCAAGTAAGAGACTTGACTTAACTGTGCGGCTATGATCTTCCTTACTTTGGCCAAAAATGGCCAAAGTAAGGCAACTCAAGAACAGTTTGGATTTGGGCTTACATTGTAAACAACTCAAATGAATGTTTTATCCAGACGCATACATTTGTCCAAATGTGCCCAAGTAGACACATTGTGGGTTTCCTGGACATCGTCTCCATCGCGAAAAGAAACATCTAAGGAAGAGAATCCCTCTGCCATCTTCCACTTTTTTATATATATATATATATATATATATATATATATATATATATATATATATATATATATATATATATATATATATATATATATATATATATATATATATAAATGAATATTCCCTCTTCTCTTCTACGACTCTCTCGTCGTCACTTGGGATGTCTGTTATGATTTCCCTTCCTGGTTCCATGACCCGCCCTATCTTGTCTCTGATTGGCCTGTCCTTAATGTTTTCCCCCAATCTCAACCAATCGTGACTCATCATAGTAAACAACCAACCAATCATGGATGTTCTTATATGTGCAAGCACGTTTTGGACGGAAAAAGGGGAGGGGTTTAGTAGCCCATGGAGTGTTGAGAGGGAGTGGGAAGCAACAAGTAAGCGATACTCGGTCATTTTAACGTGAAATAAATTATATCGATATTACGGTATTTTTTAAATTCATATCTTTACAAATATATCAATACATCTTACAAACTCGGTATATCGTCCAAACCCTCGACGTGGTACATCTTGTGAATCTTGGAAATCCTACTGACGGAATTAGACTTAGACTTCCTTTTTAGAGTCATTGAAATTTGAACTTTACAGTACAGATAAGAACGGATTTTTTTTTGCATTTGTTCATGGTAGTGCAGGATAAAGTCGATGCTGCCGCCCCTGCTGATGCTGACGCTAACTCCACTACTGCCATATATATATATATATATATATATATATATATATATATATATAGGTTTTGCCTGTCAGGGTCAAATACCATGACACATTATAAAGACACAGAAACAGAGAATAGAAGACAAACCAGTGATCGCTTTTCTCGTACAAAGAGAGTGACCTGGAGAAAGTTTGTCAGTTACAGGCTCCAACTCACTCTGAAACCTTTCTCCCACTCTCCTCGCCTTTTAATTAATTCGGGAGGCCCTGCATTACATACACACACACACAGCTGTACTAAGGGAGGAGGGAGATTTACAGCTGTGTTGGAAACATAACACTTATGTTGAGAACATAACACTTGCAAATACAAAAGATACAGTAACTTCCTATGCGTTTCTCTGTCTCAACTGCAAACTCCACTTTGAGGTTGGCAGGTCAACCCAAGTTCAATCTAACGCCAAGTTTCGTTTCTCTTCAGTTTGTCTAACACAATGCATAAGCAAACAATCATATTTGAATAAAAATGAGATAACTTATTTTCAATTAATCCAACAAGGCCCTGATCCACATGCCACCTTTCCAGGCCAACCCATACCCAGTCGCAGCTTACCACCTCTTTAAGCCGATACGAAGGTTCCTACATATACCTGAACAGTGTTCTTCCTGCGTGGCGTTCAAACAACAGAGAAATGACGCTTATTCATTTCCGGCAAACAGAGTCGCCCTGCTCGGTAGGATCATCTTATTCCAGTTCCTCGTTACCGTGGTGATGCTGTCATGATCAGCTCGTACACACTCTGTCCTTTCCACTCGTTCTTACCCGCCATTAATCACCGAGCGCCATGAATATGGGACGAGATGCGGCTCCGGTTTAAAAATACTGGAATTATCCTTCACTTCATCCTGGAGGCTGGAGGGAAATGAACTGCTGTGATTAAAATAGAACGGGAAGGAATAATGACTGGAAAGTTACCGCAGAATTGTGACGAGTGGAATTTCTTTTTTTCTTTTTCCCCATTTTTGGGCCGAGGAAGAGGAGGTCCGGTCCTCGTGGCGAACATCAGGCGACGTTCACGGGCGTTCTAAGCAGTAAATCAAGCGCCGCGAGTCAGAAGTTTAACAGTGACGGAAAGCTTTAAAAGGCGAGTAGAAGGAAAGAGAGGCAATAAAACAACAGGGGGCTAATGGACCTGACACAAAGAGGAACAATAACAATAAAAACAATAACATTTCTAGAAATTATTGCGTATTAAACCCGCAGGAAAAGAGAATTTCACTTTGCTTTAATGCTGACGTCGCGTTACAAGGGCCGACGTCGAATTAGCGGATGTTGAATGTAAAGCAAGAGTCTTTGATGTTTTTTTATTTGAATCCAGCTGTTAGCATGTTAGCACAATGCCGCTAAGCCGGCGGGGGCTAAATGAAACGAGTGCACGAGTGAGTCCCTAATAAAAAGTTGTGCAGGAATGAAGTCGTATAAGATGATCTGCAGTCTTGTCAGTCAGTGGATTAAACACCCACCCCGCCCTTCCTACCCCCTCCCTCTCCTCTCCCTCGCCGGCAGCCGTCATGCTGATTTTCATTCCGGAACGCTCAGCAGGTGTCGACGACGGCGCGAGGCCGCGCTCATTTCCCGGGTCAAGACTTTATTGATTGATGCGGAACACAATTACGCGAGCTGCTATGCATACCCAACGCCACTCAGGAGCCCGAGTTCCTCTCACAGCGCCACCTGACAGCCCGCGCGGACTTTTTGTGTTAAAACCGTGACCCCAGAGCGCCGCGCGCGTTAGCGGCGTTTAGTTTAAACGGCGCCGCTGATCGATACGCCGTGAACCTGGGTGTTCCTGCGCAGAGAACGCGGCTTTCAGATGATTGCACTTTTATCCGTTCCCACAATGTTGTTAAAAGACGCTGGGAGGAGACGTGAAGGTTTAGCGGAGCCGCTCATGTCCTCAATTCTCACTTGGGCATCGCCGGTAGAACACGATGACATCTTCTTATTCATCGCTCGCTTTCTGGGAAAATGTTTTATGCTGTAAAACATCTTGAATTGCTGTTTCTTTTGTATCGTGTGTGTGTGTGAGAGAGTTTTGGCAAGCTTACACAACAACTGCACAATGCATTTTCCACAACTTGATGGAAAGCGACTTTTCTGAAACATGAGGGATAAATGCTTTTTTTTTCCGAAAGATTGCTAGATGTTGGAGAAGAAAGATATAAAATCATGTATTATATCTTACAGCGGGGGTCCCCAAACTTTTTTGCACCAGGGACCGGTTTAATGTTGGCATTGTCGGGTTTGTCACTGTACTTTTCCATCCATCCATCCATCCATCTTATTCCGCTTATCCGAGGCTGGGTCGCGGGGGCAGCAGCCTAAGCAGGGAAGCCCAGACTTCCCTCTCCCCAGTCACTTCGTCCAGGTCTTCCCGGGGGATCCTGAGGGGCTCCCAGGCCAGCCGGGAGACATAGTTTTCCCATCGTGTCCTGGGTCTTCCCCGTGGCCTCCTACCGGTTGGACGTGCCCAAAAACACATCCCTAGGAAGGCGTTTGGGTGGCATCCTGATCAGATGCCCGAACCACCTCATTTGGTTCCTCTCGATGTGGAGGAGCAGCGGCTTTACTTTGAGTTCCTCCTGGATGGCAGAGCTTCTCACCCTATCTCTAAGGGAGAGACCCGCCACCCGGCGGAGGAAACTAATTTCGGCCGCTTGTACCCGTGATCTTATCCTTTCGGTCATGACCCAAAGCTCATGACCATAGGTGAGGATGGGAACGTATAGATCGACCGGTAATTTGAGAGCTTTGCCTTCTGGCTCAGCTCCTTCTTCACCACAACGGATCGATAAAGCATCCGCATTACTGAAGACGCCGCACCAATCCGCCTGTCGATCTCGCGATCCACTCTTCCCTCACCCGTGAACAAGACTCCTAGGTACTTGAACTCCTCCACTTGGAGCAGGGTCTCCTCCCCGACCCGGATATGGCACTCCACCCTTTTCCGGATGAGAACCATGGACTCGGACTTAGAGGTGCTAATTATCATCCCGGTTGCTTCACACTCTGCTGCGAACCGATCCAGATGAAGCCATCAGGACCACATCATCTGCAAAAAGCAGAGACCTAATTCTGCGGCCACCAAACCGGAACCCCTCAACGCCTTGACTGCGCCTAGAAATTCTGTCCATAAAAGTTTAAACAGAATCGGTGACAAAGGACAGCCTTGGCGGAGTCCAACCCTCACTGGAAACGTGTCCGACTTACTGCCGGCAATGCGGCCCAAGCTCTGACACTGATCGTACAGGGAGCGGACCGCCACAACCAGGCAGTCCTGTCCCCATGGTCAGAGCTCTTATTTTAGGTTATTTCCTGCTTTTCTGCCCGAGCGCTGTTTTCCCTCAGCTGCGGCTGATTGGCACCTGGTAACACCTGTTGTCAATCAGCCAGCCGCTATTTGGACCTGCCTTGCCATGCAGTCTGTGCTGGAGTATTGTCGATGTCATCACTACTTGTCATTACAACTTGTCGATGTCGCTACTACCTGTCGTGCTAATACTTGTCGATGTCGTTATTCACGGTAAGCTGTTCCTGTTTGCTGGTTCCTATAGCTATTTACTAGTGATGGGTTGATGAGGCGTCATGAAAACTTTCGACACATTGCAAAACTGCATTGATACTGCATGTGTGAGGAACCCGCATGGCTACAGCGGTTGTGACCACAAGATGCAGGAAACAGGAGAACGAGGTGCAGGTAAGAGTCTTTTAAAATACTCAAAAAGGGGAGAAGCGGTCATGCAGGCAAAGGTCCAAAACATAATTAATCTTTGAGCTCTGAGGAACAGGTGGGACAGGGATAAATAGCCACCTGATTTTGGCATCTGCAACCAGGTGTGCCAGGCTGCCAATCAGGGACAGGTGAGGGAAACGAGCACTCAGGGAGACATGCAGGAAGGGGAACAAAAATAAGAGCGCCGACAGGAAACAAACACCAAACAAGGAACCACAACCAGAAGTGACAGCATGGACAGATCATTTGACTTGATAAGACATCATCAATTAACATTTGTATAACTAGAAATTAGCAAGACATTTAAGCTAGAAATAAGTATTTTATTCTGAAAACAAGCATTATTCAACTTCCAATTCTTAATTTAAGCATCCCCGGGGTGTTGCAGATTCTTTAAACATGCTTTTCTATGTGGGGTATAATCTTATTTGCACAGCTATTTTCCAAATTTCAACATTTTTAAACTTAAATTGAAAACATTTAATTTTCCATGCTAAACTAAAATTTTGTCAATGACCAAAAATACACAAATGGCTCTTAAAACTAGGTATATGTCTAGAAATTAAATTTTAAATTGTGCCAAGTGGCCAATAATTGTCAGTCTGTGCCTTTAGGACAGGGGTCACCAACCTTTTTGAAACCAAGAGCTACTTCTTGGGTACTGATTAATGCGAAGGGCTACCAGTTTGATACACACTTAAATAAATTACCAGAAATAGCCAATTTGCTCAATTTACCTTTAATAAATAAATCTATATATATAAGAAAATTGGGTATATCTGTCTCTCATTCCGTCGTACATTTTTTTTAAAAGAGGATAAAACAAGAAAAAAATGAAAATACAATTTTTAAACATAGTTTATCTTCAATTTCAACTTTTTAAAATTAAAAATTCAACCGAAAACAAGAGAAAAACTAGCTAATTCGAATCTTTTTGAAAAAATAAAAAATAAAAAATTATGGAACATCATTTGTAATTTTGCCTGATTAAGAATAATGTTAAAATATTGATGACATGTTTTAAATAGGTTGAAATCCAATCTGCATTTTGTTATAATATATAACAAATTGGACCAAGCTATATTTCTAACAAAGACAAATCATTATTTCTTCTAGATTTTCCAGAACAAACATTTTAAAAGAAATTCAAAATAATTTTAAATAAGATTTAAATTTGATTCTACAGATTTTATAGATTTGCGAGAATAATTAATTTGAATTTTAATCATAGTAAGTTTGAAGAAATATTTCACAAATATTCTTTGTCGAAAAAACAAGAGCTAAAATGAAAAATTAAATAAAAATGTATTTATTATTTTATACAATAAAAAAAAAACTTACTTGAACATTGATTTCAATTGTCAGGAAAGAAGAGGAAGGAATTTAAAAGGTAAAAAGGTGTATATGTTTAAAAATCCTAAAATCATTTTTAAGGTTGTATTTTTGCTCTAAAATTGTCTTTCTGAAAGTTATAAGAAGCAAAGTAAAAAAATAAATGAATTTATTTAAACAAGTAAAATATTAAATATTAAAATATTTTCTTGGATTTTCAAATTCTATTTGAGTTTTGTCTCTCTTAGAATTAGAATGTCGAGCAAAGCGAGACCAGCTTGCTAGTAAATAAATACAATTTAAAAAATAGAGGCAGCTCACTGGTAAGTGCTGCTATTTGAGCTATTTTTAGAACAGGCCAGCGGGCTACTCATCTGGTCCTTACGGGCGACCTGGTGCCCGCGGGCACCGCGTTGGTGATCCCTGCTTTAGGATATCAGCATAAATCTGGATATGTGCCCCCTACCGCTATAGTTGGCGTAGTGAACCCTCAAAGATCAAATCAAAATATCTGGTCTTACTTGCAATTGGTACCATTCCTGTGAGAGTCTTGCATGCGACTGAAGCATTAAGGAGTGGGACTACTCAGGTCTAGCTGCAGTATGCTCAAACAACCACCAGGTACTGTCTGTGAACAGATAATACTGTATCAAATAATCAATCAATCACTCAATGTTTATTTATATAGCCCTAAATCACAAGAGTCTCAAAGGGCTGCACAAGCCACAACAACATCCTCAGTTCAGATCCCACATGAGGGCAAGGAAAAACTCACAACCCAGTGGTATGTCAATGTGAACGACCATGAGAAACCTTACTATTTTTTCAGCTATAGTTACATTAATCATTAGTAATGTAGCAGCCTAGTTTTAAATGGCAGGGTCCCTGCTATCACATGTTATTAAAAATATAACATTTACATAATACAAATCAACTACAGGCTTCCCAAATGCTGTAATAAATTAAGCATAATGAGTTGACTTGAAACTGTTTAATGTTGCACTTTTTATAAGTAGAAGAAACGTTTTGTCATTTTATTTAATCTGCGCAACAAGTTGAGGCAGTTTAATGTGGATTCATGTGGGCAGAATTATTATAATGTTCCCAATGTTAAAAGGATAAAGCCATTGTTTACAAATTTGGTAAATAAATAACCAAAAAATGTATATTTTGTTGTTTTCTTACTGTACCGAAAATGAACCGAACCGTGACCTCTAAACCGAGGTACGTACCGAACCGAAATTTTTGTGTACCGTTACACCCCTACTATTAAGTCGTGTAAGCTTTGCTTTATCCATATTCAGTGTTAAAGCAAATCAGTGTAGCAAACTGAGCAATAATTAACCTTTTATTCATGCACCATCTCTTGCTACTTCAAGGCTTGAATGTTTGATTCACTCAATCAATCAATCAATGTTTATTTATATAGCCCTAAATCACAAATGTCTCATTATCAGGTCATCTAGGGTCAATTGCGCATTCTTCACTGTAGCTTATACCTTCAGATTGACATAACTTTGTTTTAAAAAAACACCGTAAGGAAGAAAATGATGGTAAAGGTCAGTGCGGAGAAGTAGAAGTGGCTGATATTCATTGACTTTACAAAAGAAGTCATGGGTTTAGTTGACTTGGTGAAACAGTTCAAGTGTATCACCGCTTGCTTGTATGCTACAAGAGCAGATTGTGTTGATAACGCCATCCAAGAATGTTAAAATAATATCTAAACGGTGAATGTTTATCCATGAAAATATGGAGAAGCTGCTGAATCCAATCCAATCCAATCCACTTTATTTATATAGCACATTTAAACAACAATAACGTTTCCAAAGTGCTGCACAGCCATGTTAAAAACAATATTATGCTCCACCAATGACTGAATAAAACAAAAAATGAATAAAAATAAAACCAATAAAAACAATATAAAAACAAATATGATTAAAAACTATTTTAAAGGGTAAAATCAATTAAAACAGTAAAATAAAAATAAAAGTGTATAAAAAACACAGAGGACAACAGAGGACAGAGGACCACACAACTCACGTAGTGTTAAAAGCCAAAGAATAAAAGTGGGTCTAAAGACGAGACTTAAAACACTCCACTGTGGAAGCAGTTTGAACATGGAGCGGCAGAGTGTTCCAGAGCTTAGGGCCGACCACAGAGAAGGCCCTGTCTCCCCTGGTCTTAAGTCTGGTCTTGGGCACCACGAGCTGGAGCTGGCTTTCGGACCTCAGAGCGCGCGCAGTGATGTAAATTTGGATGAGGTCCGAGATATATTGAGGGGCCAGTCCATGTAAAGATTTAAAAACGAACAGCAATGTTTTAAAATCAATTCTAAAATGAACAGGGAGCCAGTGCAAACTCTGAAGAATTGGGGTTATATGCTGGCGTTTCCTGGCCCCTGTTAAAAGTCGTGCTGCCGCGTTCTGGACTAACTGCAACCGGGAGAGAGCTTTTTGGCTAATGCCAGCATAAAGTGCATTGCAGTAGTCCAGGCGACTTGAAACAAAAGCATGCACGACTTGTTCAAAAAGGTTAAAAGATAAAAACGGTTTAACCTTTACTAAAAGACGAAGGTGATAAAAACACGATTTTAAAACGCCATTGACTTGTTTGTCTAGTTTAAAATCGCTGTCTATAGTGACGCCAAGGCTGGTGACTTTGGGACGCACATAATTTTGCAATGGTCCCAAGTCAGTAAGGGCCGGACCAAAAACTAAAATTTCCGTTTTTCCCTGAAGGCATGTTTGACGGAGTAGCAGCTCACAGGAGATACCGTAGGTCAGAAGTCCGCTCTGTACATTATTATTGCAACACTTCATAAAACTACATTCTATTGTATTTTTTTTCAAACAATGTTTGTCATCTGAAAGTTGTTTTTTATGTAAAAAGCCACGTTAAATACTAGACAGAGGACAGCTTCTTCCCTCAGGCCGTAAGACTCTTGAACGCGTCATAATTATCCCCTCAATTCCCCCCAACAATGGATTAACTCGCTGGAATATAAAGACAATACAACATACATCCATAAACCTGGATGCATATGAAAAAGTGCAATATATTTATCGGTACAGTAATGTATTTATCCTTATCCGCACCTTATTGCTTCTTTACCCTCCACTACTTGGGCAAGACACTTTACCCACCTGCTCCCAGTGCCACCCACACTGGTTTAAATGTTACTTAGATATTGGGTTTCACTATGAAATAAAGCTCTGGGTCACTAGAGAAAAGGCGCTGTATAAATGTAGTTCACTTCGCTTCCGCCATTCTAGTCACTGCGGTTGTGTCCTTGGGCAAGGCACTTTACCCACCTGCTCCCAGTGCCACCCACACTGGTTTAAATGTTACTTAGATATTGGGTTTCACTATGAAACAGAGCTTCGGGTCGCTAGAGAAAAGGCGCTATATAAATGTAGTTCACTTCGCTTCCGCCATCCTAGTCACTGCCGTTGTGTCCTTGGGCAAAACACTTCCCACCTGCTCCCAGTGCCACCCACACTGGTTTAAATGTTACTTAGATATTGGGTTTCACTATGTAAAGCGCTTTGGGTCACTAGAGAAAAAGCGCTATATAAATGCAATTCACTACTATGAGCTAATGCAACAAAATGTTGTTCTTATCTGTACTGTAAAGTTCAAATTTGAATGACAATACAAAGGAAGTCTAAGTCTAAAATGGTGTTGTTTTGGGGGGGCTAAGCATGGATTAAAGTACATTTTTGAATATAAAAGTCTTTTTGGAATTGTCCCCACCTATTTTGACTTTTATTTTTATTAAGGATCCCCATTATCTGGTTGCCACAACAACATGCTCGTCTTCCTGGGGTCCACACACTCAATACAATTACAAGTAAAAACATATAACTATAACTACACAAATCCAGAAACAAATAAAAGCATCGATAAGAAAACAGGCCAACTGTTTACAGTCACAGAATAATAATTACCATATAAATATGGTAATTATTACTACACAATACAAAACCAATACAAATCATCAATAAGCAAACTATTTTACGGACTCAGAAAAAATATGACTTTCCTTTTAAAATCCTGTTTGCTTTCAATACCGGTGAGAAGTCAAGGCAGGTTATTCCAGAGCGATACAGATCTATAAATAAAAGATTTCCGTGCAGAGACTGTAGCGGCCCGCTTGGAGTAATGACACAAGATGCAGAGAGCTTTGACCTGTGCAACTTTAATTCTCTCCTTCCAATGTTGACAGCGTGAAAACTATGACGATGGACAGAAAATACAAATGCCATCATACCATTTTTAAACTTATGAACAAATCTTTTTTAGTAAAAAAAAATAATGACATTTTCCCATTTGTTTTAAATGAAATGAAGCACTTGTTTCCTGTGACTTTAAGGTTTTACTACTTACGTATAAAATACTACACGGTCTAGCTCCATCCTATCTTGCCCATTGTATTGTACCATATGTCCCGGCAAGAAATCTGCGTTCAAAGAACTCCGGCTTATTAGTGATTCCCAAAGCCCAAAAAAAGTCTGCGGGCTATAGAGCGTTTTCCGTTCGGGCTCCAGTACTCTGGAGTGTCCTCCCGGTAACAGTTCGAGATGCTAACTCAGTAGAAGCATTTAAGTCTCAACTTAAAACTCATTTGTATACTCTCGCCCAGTGTTTCTCAAATGGGGGTACGCGTACCTCTGGGGTTACTTTACGGTATGACAGGGGGTACGTGAGATTTTTTAAAAATATTATAAAAATAGCAACAATTCAAAAATCCTCTATAAATGTATTTATTGAATATTACTTCAACAAAGTTTGAATGTAAGTTCGTAAAATGAACAACAAATCAAGTACTAAGCTATTCCATTAGAGCATGGGTATCAAACTCTGGCCCGGTATTATGCAGCGGCGATGCCTCTGTAACACTGCATTCACCGCTGATACTCATACTTGCCAACCCTCACGATTTTCCCGGTAGACTCCCAAAGTTCAGTGACCCTCCCTTAAATCTCCTGGGGCAACCATTCTTCCGAATTTCTCCCGATTTCCACCCGTACAACAATATTGGGGGCGTGTCTTGAAGGCACTGCCTTTAGCGTCCTCTACAGCCTGTCGTCACGTCCGCTTTTCCGCCATACAAACAACGTGCCGGTCCAGTCACATAATATATGCTGCTTTAACACACACAAGTGAATGCAAGGTATACTTGATCAACAGCCATAAGGGTCACACTGAGGGTGGCCGTATAAACAACTTTAACACTTTTACAAATATGCGCCATACTGTGAAGCCACACCAAACAAGAATGACGAACACATTTTGGGAGAACATCCACACCGTAGCACAACATAAACTCAACAGAAGAAATACCCAGAACCCCTTGCAGCACTAACTCTTCCGGGACGCTACAATATACACCCCCGCTACCACCAAACCTCGCTCCCTAATTTTTATTTACATTTTATTTTATATGCCATTGATATTTTTTACTCATTATTATAATTTGAAACTCGATTGTGTATGTGACTATAAAGCTACATAAGCCTTGCTTGTTTAATATTCAATGCAAAACTTGTTTGGGTCCCTATTAAAAGGTTAATTTGTTCAACCTTGGCCCGCGGCTTTGTTCAGTTTTAAATTTTGGCCCACTCTGTATTTGAGTTTGACACCCCTGCATTAGAGTTTCCCCCCATGCCATGATGGTTTGATCCTACCAAATGTCAATCAACTATCGATGTAGAAAAAAATGGAGACATGGTTAAAGCGTAGCAGTAATGCAGCTGAAAACGAGGAGGAACATGTGCCAAAGAAGGCCAAACCACAATTCAGACAGTTTTCCGAACAATATGTGTTAATGGGATTTACAGCTCCAAGTTGTAACCCCCCGCCCCCCCAAGGCATTGTGTTTTTTCTGTGGAGAAATGTTAGCTAACAGCGGCATGAAGCCCGCACATCTTCAGCGCCATCTCCGGACAAGACACGCTTGCCATATCGGTAAGCCACCTGATTTGTTTTTAAGAGGAGACTAAATGAATTCAGGTCATCTCAAGGCACGATGCGGAAGGTGTCCACAATATCACCAAGACTGACAAAGATCCTCAGTGAAGCACAAGCTCAGGTTTCTCACTAAAATGTCTGTCAAAAAGAATTGTGAAAAGAAATGCAACGATGCAATATTCAGTGTTGACAGCTAGTTTTTTTGAGGACATGTTCCATAAAAATTGATATTAAATATTTATTTTTTGTGAAGAAATGTTTGGAATTAAGTTCATGAATCTGGATGGATCTCTATTACAATCCCCAAAGAGGGCACTTTAAGTTGATGATTACTTCTATGTGTAGAAATCTTTATTTATAATTGAATCATTTGTTTATTTTTCAACAAGTTTTTAGTTATTTTTGTATCTTTTTTCCAAATAGTTCAAGAAAGACCACTATAGTTGAGCAATATTTTGCACTGTTATTGAATGTAATAAATCAGAAACTGATGACATAGTGCTGTATTTTACTTCTTTATCTCTTTTTTTCAACCAAAAATGCTTTGCTCTGATTAGGGGGTACTTGAATTAAAAAAATGTTCACAGGTGGTACATCACTGAAAAAAGGTTGAGAACCACTGCTCTAGCCTTCAAATAGACCCCATTTTTAGACCAGTTGATCTGCCGTTTCTTTTCTTTTTCTCCTCTGCCCCCCCCCCCCCCCTCCCTTGTGGAGGGAGGGGACACAGGTCCGGTCTGTCCAGAGTCGGGACCCAGGATGGGCCGCTCGTCTGTGTATCGGTTGGGGACATCTCTGCGCCGCTGATCCGCCTCCGCTTGGGATGGTTTCCTGCGGCTTCCACTATGGACGGAACTCTCGCTACTATATTGGATTCACTTTGGACTGGACTCTCACGGTTATGTTAGATCCACTATGGATTGGACTTTCACAATTTCATGTTAAATCCGCTCGACATCCATTGCTTTCGGGTCCCCTTGGGGGGTCCTCTCCAAGGTTTCTCATATTCATCAGTGTCACTGTCACCGACGTCCCACTGGGGTGAGTTTTTCCTTGCCCTTATGCGGGCTCTACCGAGGATGTTGTTGTGGTTTGTGCAGCCCTTTGAGACACGTGTGATTTGGGGCTATATAAATAAACATTGATTGATTGATTGATTGATTGATTGATTGTCCATTGTGTCCTAAGCAAGACACTTCACCCTTGCTCCTGATGGGTGCTGGTTAGCGCCTTGCATGGAAGCTGCTTCCATCAGTGTGTGAATGTGTGTGTGATTGGGTAAATGTGGAAGTAGTGTCAAAGCGCTTTGAGTACCTTGAAGGTAAAAAAAGCGCTATACAAGTACAACCCATGATTGAAATAAATAAACTATTAGTCTCCTCCTACCTCCTTCCGCTTCCAAGGGCGCTAAGTTTGCTCAGCTTGTTAGCCTAGCTTCCACACACAGCTCGTCCTGACTCTGTTTAAATGTGACATATAAACAACACAAACATGAGGCACAATAAAATAACCTCTCACAAATATTCACACAGAATATAACAAATATATCTTTGTCAGCATGTTTTACCAGTCTTGGAGTAACGTGAGCATGCTGTTGATGTCAGATGGAACGGCAGCAGGAAGTCAAGCATCAGCAATAAAGGAAGTAACAGAATAAGAGTGGGTTCTTCAAATTAAAGGCACAAAAAAAAAATCGTAAAGTGACAGAATTGCATTTTTCTCATGAACAAAATTTGCTGCCAGTCATTACAACCTTCACTCACAGGATGTCCTCCACATGTTGGTTCCTAGAGCCAACACAGAACTTGGTAAAAAAAAAAAAAAAAAAAGCCTTCAGCTATGCTGCTCCCTGGTCATGGAATGACATCCAGCAAGATCCGAGGCTACCAGAATTATAATTTTGGGGGAGTTCAAGTCAATTTTTAAAAGATCGAGAAACCAGTTCTCTTGGGCTGTGCTTTTAAATTTAAATCTTACTTAGAATCATTTTAAATTATTTTTAACCTGTTGTTGTATTACTAGTGTTGTTCTGTTGTATTGTCTTGTTGTAATTATTATTGTAACTTTGTGTGTGCCGCCCTCTTTGTCAGGTCACTCTTTCAAAAAGAGATTTCAATCTCAATCAGTCACCCCGTTAAATAAAGGAAATTGAACCGAATTGAATTTTAAATCATTTCAGGTACGAATTGTGTCAAAGAACACATTAAACGGGTTTTGCGAGGTTGTACTGTGTGTTCTTTTCATTCCGATGAAATTCAGCTTCCTTTTTAAAATCAGCGCAGTGTCCTAGTGATTGCCGTACAGGTAGGTGGTGGAGGGTTCGAATCCCAGTTGGAGTTTGCATATGCACGTTTTTAAATTGGAGATTGCAAATTGCAGGTTATACTTTTTGTTACATTTACATTTACAAATATCTGAGTTTGCCGTGAAAACTGGAGGCTTGACATCTGACAGGTGTGCCGTTTCTGTGAATGTAAGTTTGGATGGACTAGGGTTGTATGATATTCTTGTATTAGTTTAGTACTGCAATACTAATGAATCATATTCGGTACTATGCCGCCTTTGGAATGTACCCCCGTGGCCAAGTTGTCGTCATGTCGTGACATTGCTGGTTTATGAGCAGACGAGCATGTTCGGCAGCACACAATCACGGAGTACTTACAAACAGACACAGTGTGTAGACAGAAAAGGGAGAACGGACGCATTTCGGCTTAAAAACTAACGATAACACTGAAATGACCTCAGGAAGAGGTGCTTTAAGACATGGCTAGCTTGCTATCGGCTAAAGTCCAGCCCCAGTCAGTAGTGTTTTAGCTACTTCTAAATCACTAATCCTCGCCTCAATGGCGACAAATAAAGTACGTTTCTTACAAGTATCATCCGTGCAGGACGAGGAATAGCTAAACATGCTCACCGGCATCAAAATGTAAACAAACACCATTGGTGGATCTACAGCTAACATCCACTGTAATGATACCAAGTACAGGCACGTATCAGAAAACTTAATCATTGTTGGTGATTTAACCCGGAATTCGAACCCTTGATGGGAGGTAATGGGTGCCATTTTTTATAGTCTTTGGTATGACTCGGCCGGGGTTTGAACTCACAACCTACCGATCTCAGGGTGGACACTCTAAACACTACGTCACTGAGTAGAAGTAGTTACTACTATGATTATGTCAATATTGTTAAGCATCACAACATCTTATTTCGTTTTTTTAAAATGTATGTTATGTTTATAAACTCAGGAAATATGTCCCTGGACACATGAGGACTTTGAATATGACCAATGTTGTCAGGCTTTCCCCTGACAGTTTGTCTATGTTTTAGTTTTTTCCTCTGCATTTGTCTGTTTCCTCTGTGTTTAGTATTTCCTGTCTAGTGCTCTTATTTTGTCAGCTTCCTGCGTTGTTCCCTGAGTGCTGTGTTCCTCCTCAGCAGCGGCTGATTAGCACCTGGCCACACATGTTGCCAATCTGCCCGCTCCTATTTGTACCTGCTTTGTGTTGTGTCAGTGGCGGGATCATTGTATTGTCGTTGCCACATATCACTCTTGTCGTGCTACGTGCCGTTTTGTTACAGCTACTACCTGTCATGCTACATTTTGTCCTGGTCGTCGTAGCGGTAAGCTGTTTCTGTTAGCATTAGTTATTTCCAGTTTTTCCTGTTTGCTATCCACTAGCTTCCATGCTAAAGTTCCTTTTTGTTTTTTAGCTTCCAGTGCTAGCTCCTTTAGTTTGTTATTCCGCCCACGTGCGGGCTTTTTGTTTGTTCTTGTTTAGTTTTAATTAAATCATGTTTTCATATTCTATACCTGCCTCCGTTTCTGAATCTTGGGGTTCATCCACAACAAATACCCCTGACAAATGTATGATCCTGTAGCGATTTGGTATCGGATTGATACCCAAATTTGTGGTATCATTCAAAACTAATGTAAAGTATCCAGACAACTGAAGAATAAGTGATTATTACATTTTAACAGAAGTGTAGATAGAACATGTTAAAAGAGAAAGTCAGCAGAATTTAACAATAAATGAACAAGTAGATTAATAATCCATTTCTACAGTTTGTCCCTCATAATATTGCCAAATAATGGAACGATAAATGACACAAAATGTTGCTGCATATGCTTACTTACGACTAAAAGACAAGTTGTCTCGTACGTTCACTATTTTATTTAAGGACAAACTAGCAATACGAAAGATTTTTTGTGTTAAAATAAATCAAATAATGCAATTTTTTGTGGTCCCCTTTATTTAGAAAAGTATCGAAAAGTACAGAAAAGTATGATAATAATTTTGGTACCGGTACCAAAATATCAGTATGGGGACAACACTTGTATTTACAGTGCATCAGAAGTGTGAAAAGAAAGCACAAAGAAATGTAAGCAACATAAAGACCAGACATTTTTTTGGTGAAACACAGAATTTGTTGTAATAACATTTCATGTAAAATAAATAAATAAATAAATAAAGCCCTGTAGTCGTTCACTTTGAGGAGCACGGATGAATAAAATTAGAGTTGTTTTTTACGGAGGAGCCACAATGAGAGAATGTTTAGCTTAAATTGCAGTGATTCATGTAAACAGAACATGAAGAAGGGACACGGATTCACTGGGCATGTGCGGTACCGTCGGGTCGCTGGCTCCTCCTCTGTGGATCCAAATATAATCTCCTCCTCTGCTTGTTTGGGTGAGGCCCTGGCGTGCTTGAACACCCCCACCCCCTCCCCTCCGTGACTCATCCTGTGTCTGTTGAGCTCATCCAGAGGACAGGCCACGTTCTTGTCAGCCCGGACACGCCCGCTCGCACGTGAGGGAACGTTCAAAACCGTCAGACGAGGCCCTGGCGGGACTGAAGCAGCGCAGGTGTGGATGGCAAAGTACGTGTAGACATGCTTATATATATATATATATATATATACATATAGATAGATAGACAGATAGATAGTACTTTATTTATTCCGTCAGGAGAGTTCCTTCAGGAAAATTACAATTTTCAGCACAATCCCATTCAAGATCAGACAAACATTACAGGGAGACAGAACAGGATCGCTGACGGGTCTGCCGGCTTCCAGCGCCCCTTACAAAAAAGATGACATACAGGTAAACAAGGGGGGGGGGAAGAAAAAAATAGAAGATTAAAATAAAATTAAAAAATCGGTCTTAACCTAGGCCCTGGAGTGGGGGTGCAGACTGAGGCCAAGGGAAAAAAAAAAAAAAAAAAAAAAAATATATATATATATATATATATATATATATATATATATATATATATATATATATATATATATATGTATATATATTATATATATATAATATATAAATAATATAATATAAATATATATATATATATATATATATATATATATATATGGGCTTCACGGTGGCAGAGGGGTTAGTGCGTCTGCCTCACAATACGAAGGTCCTGCAGTCTTGGGTTCAAATCCAGGCTCGGGATCTTTCCGTGTGGAGTTTGCATGTTCTCCCCGTGAATGCGTGGGTTCCCTCCGGGTACTCCGGCTTCCTCCCACTTCCAAAGACATGCACCTGGGGATAGGTTGATTGGCAACACTAAATTGGCCCTAGTGTGTAAATGTGAGTGTGAATGTTGTCTGTCTATGTGTGTTGGCCCTGCGATGAGGTGGCGACTTGTCCAGGGTGTACCCCGCCTTCCGCCCGATTGTAGCTGAGATAGGCGCCAGCGCCCCCCGCGACCCCGAAAGGGAATAAGCGGTAGCAAATATATATATATATATATATATATATATATATATATATATATATATATATATGTGAGGGATAAATCACAAGACTACTTCATGAGGGGTTCCCTCAGTCATCAGGAGATGATTGAGGGAACCCCTCATGAAACAGTTCTGTAGAGATGAAGTAGTCTTGCGCTCTACCACAGTATCGAGCACTATTCTCTGGATAATCAAATCAAGATATATATATATATATATATATATATACGT
Source organism: Nerophis ophidion (assembly GCF_033978795.1). Classification (NCBI taxonomy): domain Eukaryota; kingdom Metazoa; phylum Chordata; class Actinopteri; order Syngnathiformes; family Syngnathidae; genus Nerophis; species Nerophis ophidion. The sequence goes on from NC_084624.1 coordinate 40,629,924, forward strand.
TTATGAATTAGTCTATCCGTTCGGCCACCGGCCATCTACAAAATTTGCAGGCAGCATACCCCTTCCCCTTCGAGCTGTCCTGGATGAACTGAAATGATTTTTTCCAATCATTTTTGGATCTTGCAAGCGTACTTCTTCTTCTTACTCGTCGTCGCCACGTCTCTTCTTCGTTCTTCTGCTTCGTCTCTGTTATGTTTTTGGACATTACTACTTGCCGTGGTTTTGAAGCAGTGCATGATAGGAATCCGGATGTTGTGTGTCAGTGTGTTAATGTGCCGGCTGGAATAAACACACGCTGAGAAATATCTCCGTGCCTGCCTACTTTATGGGTTATAGATAAACCTATGGATAAAGGAGACATATATAATAGTCTCCTTTTCAGGTGAGAGAGGACGCTAAAGGCAGTGCCTTTAAGGTACGCCCCCAATGTTGTTGTCCGGGTGGAAATCGGGAGAAATTCTGGGAGAATGGTTGCCCCGGGAGATTTTCGGGAGGGACACTGAAATTCGGGAGTCTCCTGGAAAAATCGGGAGGGTTGGCAAGTATGTGTTAACGCATGGGATTATTTAAAAAATATATATTGCGTTACCATAAATGAATGATGTTTAATCGACAGTGTGCCTTATAACCCGGTGCGCTTAATGTACGGAATAATGTTGGTTGTGCTTACCGACCTCGAAGCTATTTTATTTGGTACATGGTGAAATGATAAGTGTGACCAGTAGATGGAAGTCACACATAAGAAATAAGTGTAGACTGCAACATGATGGCAGTCACACATAAATAATAAGCTGCAATATGACTCAAGTAAACAATGCACAAATTGTATATGTTCCATTGAAAACATAGAACATTACACACAGCGCTCAAAAATCTATCAAAATGTTTTAGTCTGACTTTGGGTTATGACCGAAAGGACAAGATCACGGGTACAAGCGGCCGAAATGAGTTTCCATTGCCGGGTGGCGGGTCTCTCCCTTGGAGATAGGGTGAGAAGCTCTGTCATCCGGGAGGAACTCGGAGTAAAGAGGAGCCAGATGAGGTGATTCGGGCATCTGCTCAGGATGCCACCCGAACGCTTCCTTAGGGAGGTGTTTAGGGCACGTCCGACCGGTAGGAGGCTAAGAGGAAGACCCAGGACACCCTGGGAAGACTATGTCTTCTTGCGGGGGAACGCCTGGGGATCCCCCGGGAAGAGCTGGACAAAGTGGCTGGGGAGAGGGAAGTCTGTGGTTCTCTGCTTAGGCTGCTGCCCCCGTAACCCAACCTCGGATAAACAGAGGGAAATGGATGGATGGATGGGCATTGGTAAGGTATGAAACCGCACTGCTTGATGGACTGTACTGTGCCTCAACATATGAGTATTATTATGGTGTGTGTGTATAAGGTAAGACATATTCGCCGGATAGTCGAACCTCGGATTCAGGAGGAACAGTGTGGTTTTCGGCCTGGTCGTGGAACTGTGGACCAGCTCTATACTCTCGGCAGGGTTTTTGAGGGTGCATGGGAGTTTGCCCAACCAGTCTACATGTGCTTCGTGGACTTTGAGAAGGCATTCGACCGTGTCCCTCGGGAAGTCCTGTGGGGAGTGCTCAGAGAGTATGGGGTACCGGACTGTCTTATTGTGGCAGTCCGCTCCCTGTACGATCAGTGTCAGAGCTTGGTCCGCATTGCTGGCAGTAAGTCGGACACGTTTCCAGTGAGGGTTGGACTCCGCCAAGGCTGTCCTTTGTCACCGATTCTGTTCATAACTTTTATGGACAGAATTTCTAGGCGCAGCCAAGGCGTTGAGGGGATCCGGTTTGGTGGCCACGGGATTAGGTCTCTGCTTTTTGCAGATGATGTAGTCCTGATGGCTTCATCTGGCCGGGATCTTCAGCTCTCACTGGATCGGTTCGCAGCCGAGTGTGAAGCGACCGGAATGAGAATCAGCGCCTCCAAGTCCGAGTCCATGGTTCTCGCCCGGAAAAGGGTGGAGTGCCATCTCCGGGTTGGGGAGGAGACCCTGCCCCAAGTGGAGGAGTTCAAGTACCTAGGAGTCTTGTTCACGAGTGAGGGAAGAATGGATCGTGAGATCGACAGGCGGATCGGTGCGGCGTCTTCAGTAATGCGGACGTTGTATCGATCTGTTGTGGTGAAGAAGGGGCTGAGCCGGAAGGCAAAGCTCTCAATTTACCGGTCGATCTACGTTCCCATCCTCACCTATGGTCATGAGCTTTGGGTCATGACCGAAAGGATAAGATCACGGGTACAAGCGGCCGAAATGAGTTTCCTCCACCGGGTGGCGGGGCTCTCCCTTAGAGATAGGGTGAGAAGCTCCGCCATCCGGGAGGAACTCAAAGTAAAGCCGCTGCTCCTCCACATCGAGAGGAGCCAGATGAGGTGGTTCGGGCAACTGGTCAGGATGCCACCCAAACGCCTCCCTAGGGAGGTGTTTAGGGCACGTCCAGCTGGTAGGAGGCCACGGGGAAGACCCAGGACACGTTGGGAAGACTATGTCTCCCGGCTGGTCTGGGAACGCATCGGGATCCCCCGGGAAGAGCTAGACGAAGTGGCTGGAGATAGGGAAGTCTGGGCTTCCCTGCTTAGGCTGCTGCCCCCGCGACCCGACCTCGGATAAGCGGAAGATGATGGATGGATGGATGGATGGGCTTTGTTTCTCAATATTATGCAAAAGCAACTTTTCTTGCCTTCTGGTACGTGCTGTCCCAAAAGTATTGGGACAGCTAAGACACTATGTCTATATGAGGTTAAAAATCATTGCTGTTGGACCAGTGGTCATTTTTTTTTTGTATTATTTTTTTAATCAAATCAACATAGAAAAAACACATACGATACACTTTCAGTCAGTGCATCAACCCCCCCCCCAAAAACCCTCCCTAGCCCATTCACACTCATCCACACCCACTCACACAAAAGGGGTTGTTTCTTTCTGCTACCAATATTCTGGTTCCCACAACATAGACAACACAGTCTGCAAGGGACACAGTCCCTGAAGCACACATGAATGTGTGTGCCGCTGGCCCACTAACATTTTCATTAATCACTATTTTTCATGCAATTGTTTTTGTATTGTTTTACTTTTTTTATCCAAGAAAATGTTTTTTTTTTTCAATCTTATTTTATTTTATTATTATTTTTAAATGACCTTATCTTCACCAGACCAGGTTGTTAATGAAATTAGACGAGTTTAAAGGGGTTTTAAAAACCAAGTCCAGTCCAGATAAATGTCCAAGTTGGGCTCAGCAACACACACCTTCATCCAATTACACTGAAAAATTAGGGAAACAACAGATTGCATATAATTTGTAAACAAAATTACATTTTCAAAATAAGCATTTGTATATAGTTTAGATCAGGGGTCACCAACCTTTTTGAAACCAAGAGCTACTTCTTGGGTACTGATTAATGCGAAGGGCTACCAGTTTGATACACACTTAAATACATTGCTAGAAATAGCCAATTTGCTCAATTTACCTTTAATAAATAAATCTGTATATATTAAAAAAAATGGGTATTTCTGTCTGTCATACATCTTTTTTCCTTTTATGGACGTTTTTTTGTAGAGAATAAATGATGAAAAAAACACTTAATTGAACGTTTGAAAAGAGGAGAAAACATGAAAAAAATGAAAATTCAATTTTGAAACATAGTTTATCTTCAATTTCGGCTCTTTAAAAATTCAAAAGAAAAAAATGAAGAGAAAAACTAGCTAATTGGAATCTTTTTGAAAACATTTAAAAAAGAGTTTATGGAACATCATTAGTAATTTTTCCTGATTAGGATTAATTTTAGAATGTTGATGACATGTTTTAAATATGTTAAAATCCAATCTGCACTTTGTTATAATATATAACAAATTGGACCAAGCTATATTTCTAACAAAGACAAATCATTATTTCTTCTAGATTTTCCATAACAAAAATAAAAAAAAAATCAAAAGACTTTAAATCGAGATTTAAATTTGATTCCACAGATTTTGTAGATTTGCTAGAATATTTTTTTTTTATTTTAATCATAAGTTTGAAGAAATAATTCACAAATATTCTTCGTCGAAAAAACAGAAGCTAAAATGAAGAATCAAATTAAAATGTATTTATTATTCTTTACAATAAAAAAAAAATAATACTTGAACATTGATTTAAATTGTCAGAAAAAGGGAGGAAGGAATTTAAAAGGTAGAAAGGTATATGTGTTTAAAAATCCTAAAATCATTTTTAAGGTTGTATTTTTTCTCTAAAATTGTCTTTCTGAAAGTTATAAGAAGCAAAGTAAAAACATTAATGAATTTATTTAAACAAGTGAAGACCAAATCTTTCAAATATTTTCTTGGATTTTCAAATTCTATTTGAGTTTTGTCTCTCTTAGAATTAAAAATGTCGAACAAAGCGAGACCAGCTTGCTAGTAAATAAATGAAATTTTAAAAATAGAGGCAGCTCACTGGTAAGTGCTGCTATTTGAGGTATTTCTAGAACAGGCCAGCGGGCGACTCATCTGGTCCTTACGGGCGACCTGGTGCCCGCGGGCACCGCGTTGGTGACCCCTGCTTTAGGATACAAGCATAAATCTGGATATGTGCCCCCTACCGCTATAGTTGGCGTAGTGAACCCTCAAAGAATATTGAAAACAGCCTACTCCATTTTGAAAATGATGACAGGGGAAGTGTCACCCATGACGTCACAAGTTTGACCATCAATCAATCAATCAATCAATCAATCAATGTTTATTTATATAGTCCCAAATCACACAAATGTCTCAAAGGACTGCACAAATCATTACGACTACAACATCCTCGGAAGAACCCACAAAAGGGCAAGGAAAACTCACACCCAGTGGGCAGGGAGAATTCACATCCAGTGGGACGCCAGTGACAATGATGACTATGAGAAACCTTGGAGAGGACCTCAGATGTGGGCAACCCCCCCCCTCTAGGGGACCGAAAGCAATGGATGTCGAGCGGGTCTAAAACAGGCGGTAATACTAAGCATGCGCTAATTATTTTGCCAAGCGAGTTTGACCCGGCAGTAATTCAAGGCAGGCGCATACTATATGCCCTCCGGCAATTCAAGGAAATACGGTATGTGTTTCCATCTTTTCCCAATTATTCCAGTTAGTTGATTAAATGAAAATCTTGAACAAGCATCACCATACATAATTCTAAATTCCTCATACTTCATAATTTTACCATTCTCATTGAAAATATCATTGACAAAAATGATTCCTCTTTCAAACATCTTTTTCCAAAAGAAATGCTTTAAATCCATTACAATATTACCGTTCATCCGTAATATCTGCTGCAAAATATCGTCTCTTTTTTCTGGCACATAAAATTGAAAACACCACCATGAGTGGATTGTTTCCTTTATGAACCCCTCCCTGTTTTCCCCAGCTGACTCTCTACATCAGAAAAATGGGATGGGATCACTTGTAAAAACGGATACAATTTCTTTTGATACAGTACATGTTTTTTGTCCAACAGGACACTTGTGTACCACTCAGTGTTTAAATACATCTTTGGAACAATTGATGCTTTTGAAGACAGACACGTAGCTTCAAGGTTGAGAAGTTTCAGGCCCCCATATTCATAATCTTTGAACAAATCCTTTCTTTTAATCTTTTCTGGTTTGCCGTCACAGACACAATCGAAGACCCTCCGTTCATAAATCTTAAAAAGTTTGGTGATGGAGCTGCTAATAACAAAAACAAATAAATAAACTGAGGAATAATTAACGGGTTGACAATAGATATTTTACCATACAAGGTTAAAGCTTTCTCTTCCCATAATTGCATAATTTTATCCAGCTTTCTTGGTCGATTATCATAATTTATTGAGCCTAGATCTTCCAGATTTTCTGGGACAACAAAACCAAGTATGTTAACTGGTCCATCTGTGCACAAAACAGGCACTTTGCATTCCATTCCGAATGACGTTCCCTTTAGATTTACGATCCTTAAAATTTTACATTCATCATAATTAAGCTTAAACCCAGATTGCTGTGAAAATATGTCCAAAAGATTAAGAAGGTTCAGTAAACAATGAGGATTGGGGCTGATAAAGAAGCTTGTATCGTCTGCATACATTGTTATTTTACTTTCAATAATATTATTACAGAGCCCTTCAATATTTTTATTTACTCCAACTTTAATCGCCAATATTTCCATAGCATGAATAAATAAGTATGGCGACAAAGGGCACCCTTGTTTTAGACTTCTTAATAGAGGCATTGTCCATTATTGATAATTCTACAGTTAGTTTTATTATATAGCGTCTTGATCCATTGTAGTAAGGAGTTGAAGAAATTGAAAAACAATAAACTAATGTTTAATAACTGTCTAATATTGTTTCCTGTGTTTCTTACTTGTAGGAAACCTGAGTGATCTTGGTGAATAATATTTGACAAAACAGACTTAAGTCATGTAGCTAAACATTTTGCCAGTATCTTAGCATCGTAACATTGTAGTGTTATTGGTCTCCAATTTTTTAGATGAACCGGGTCTTTATACTGACCATTTACAAACCCTGTTTCCATATGAGTTGGGAAATTGTGTTACATGAAAATATAAACGGAATACAATGATTTGCAAATCATTTTCAAACCCATATTCAGTTGAATATGCTACAAAGACAACATATTGGATGTTCAAACTGATAAACATTTTTTTTTTTGCAAATAATCATCCATCCATCCATTTCTACGGCTTATTCCCTTTGGAGTCGGGGGGGCGCTGGTGCCTTTTTCAGCTACAATCGGGCGGAAGGCGGCGTACACCCTGGACAAGTCGCCACCTCATCGCAAGGCCATGCAAATAATCATTAATAATCTTTTCAATTTGATGGGAAAAGTGGCAATAAATACTGATAAAGTTGAGGAATGCTCATCAAACACTTATTTGGAACATCCCACAGGTGTGCAGGCTTATTGGGAACAGGTGGGTGCCATGATTGGGTATAAAAACAGCTTCCCAAAAGATGCTCAGTCTTTTACAAGAAAGGATGGGGCGAGGCACACCCCTTTGTCCACAACTGCGTGAGCAAATAATCAAACAGTTTAAGAACAACGTCTCTCAAAGTGCAATTGCAAGAAAATTTAGGCATTTCAACATCTATGGTCCATAATATCATCAAAAGGTTCAGAGAATCTGGAGAAATCACTCCACATAAGTGGTATGGCCGGAAACCAACATTGAATGCGTGACCTTAGACCCCTCAGATGGCACTGTATCAAAAACCGACATCAATCTCTAAAGGATATCACCACATGGGCTCAGGAACACTTCAGAAAACCACTGTCACTAAATACAATTCGTCGCTACATCTGTAAGTGTAAGTTAAAGCTCTACTATGCAAAGCGAAAGCCATTTATCAACATTATCCAGTAACACCGCCGGCTTTTCTGGGCCCAAGATCATTTAAGATTGACTGATGCAAAGTGGAAAAGTGTTCTGTGGTCTGACGAGTCCACATTTCAAATTGTTTTTGGAAATAGTCGACATCGTGTCATCCGGACCAAAGGGGAAGCGAACCATCCAGACTGTTATCGACGCAAAGTTCAAAAGCCAGCATCTTTGATGGTATGGGGGTGCATTAGTGCCCAAGGCATGGGTAACTTCCACATCTGTGAAGGCACCATTAATGCTGAAAGGTACATACAGGTTTTGGAACATATGCTGCCATCTAAGCGCCGTCTTTTTCATGGACGCCCCTGATTATTTCAGCAAGACAATGCCAAGCCACATTCAGCATGTGTTACAACAAAGTGGTTTCGTAAAAAAAGAGTGCGGATACTTTTCTGGCCCACCTGCAGTCCAGACCTGTCTCCCATCGAAAATGTGTGACGCATTATGAAGCGTAAAAAGCCACAGCGGAGACCCCGGACTGTTGAACGACTGAAGCTCTACATAAAACAAGAATGGGAAAAAATTCCACTTTCAAACCTGCAACAATTATTTTCCTCAGTTTCTAAACGTTTATTGAGTGTTGTTAAAAGAAAAGGTGATGTAACACAGTGGTGAACATGCCCTTTCCCAACTACATTAGCACGTGTTGCAGCCATGAAATTCAAAGTTAATTAATATTTGCAAAAAAAAAAAAAATTATGAGTTTGAACATCAAATATCTTGTATTTGTAGTGCATTCAATTAAATATGGGTAGAAAAGGATTTGCAAATCATTGTATTACCTTTATATTTACATATAGCACAATTTCCCAACTCATATGGAAACGGGATTTGTATTTTAGTTAAGCAAACGCTTCATGTCCCACAAAGTTGGAAGCATATTGTCCACAATGTCTTGCTAAAAAGAAGAATATAGACAAGTTGATGACTGGCTTGCTGCACCTGTAATGGCTCACTGTTAAAGACAACAGATGAAAACTAAACACCTGCCAGCTGTGTCTCACGTCAACACATTTCCGATGCTGCTCCGCTCTCGACACCGTCGACAGAGGCGGTGACCTTTGCTCCTGCAGGCGCGCTGATCACGCTCTCCCTCCACAATGTTCTGCATAAACGTCAAGACAGACACGCTAAATCAGGGGTGTCCAAAGTGTGGCCCGGGGGCCATTTGCAGCCCGCAGCACAGCATTCTAAAAACACTAAAATATATATATATTTTTTTAAACTTTAAAAAGTGCAATAAAAGAGAAAATGTGTGAAATGCAACGAGAAAAAGTGGCATTGTTGAGTCTTATAACACCATATTTTAAATACTTTCTCAAAAAATAATAATGAATCAAAAACAATACCACAAACATAAAAACATGAAAAATATGAACATTTGAAAAAAATATTTCCTTACTAATTAAATACTAATACTAATTAAACTAATTATCCTATTGATTTTTATTATAAGTATACTAAACCACTTACAATGTATATTATCTAAACCTGATATAGAGATTTAAGTGTTGAATTATTGACCTATTTAGGGATCCAATAACTTCACAGTAAATATTTCACTTTGAAAATATTTTTGGGAAAAATATGGACGGCGTGGCGCAGTGGAAGAGTAGCCGTGCGCAACCAAAGGGTCCCTGGTTCAATCCCCACCTAGTACCAACCTCGTCACATCCGTTGTGTCCTGAGCAAGACACTTCACCCTTGCTCCTGATGAGTGCTGGCTAGCGCCTTGCATGGCAGCTCCCTCCATCAGTGTGTGAATGTGTGTGTGAATGGGTAAATGTGGAAGTAGTGTCAAAGCGCTTTGAGTACCTTGAAGGTAGAAAAGCGCTATGCAAGTACAACCCATTTATCATTTATATCTTGTATTTTGCCTCAAAAAATAGGGTTTTGACAAAAAGCTCGTAAAAAGTCAAAAAAAATAATGAAGTACATTTAGCGATTCAAGGGTATTTATGAAAAAAATTATATATGACTTATTTTGAACCTTGTTTAAGACTGAAACCCTTCTGGATCCTTAAGACCTAACTTGAGGGAGCCCGAAGAATTAAAAAAAAGAACAACAGTATATTAGGGGCGGCGTGGCGCAGTGGAAGAGTGGCCGTGCGCAACCCGAGGGTCCCTGGTTCAAATCCCACCTAGAACCAACCTCGTCACGTCCGTTGTGTCCTGAGCAAGACACTTCACCCTTGCTCCTGATGGGTGCTGGCTAGCGCCTTGCATGGCAGCTCCCTCCATCAGTGTGTGAATGGGTAAATGTGGAAGTAGTGTCAAAGCGCTTTGAGTACCTTGAAGGTAGAAAAGCGCTATACAAGTACAACCCATTTATCACTTAAATCTTGTATTTTGCCTCAAAAAATAGGGTTTTGACAAAAAACTCGTAAAAATCTGTGTTGGCCCTGCAATGAAGTGGCGACTTGTCCAGGGTGTACTCTGCCTTCCGCCCGATTGTAGCTGAGATAGGCGCCAGCGCCCCCTGCTACCCCGAAAGGGAATAAGCGGTAGGAAATGGATGGATGGAAGTAAAAAAAAATAATGATGTACATTTAGCGATTCAAGGAGTTTTATGAAAAAAATTATATATGACTTATTTTGAACCTTGTTTAAGACTGAAACCCTTCTGGATCCTTAAGACCTAACTTGAGGGAGCCCGAAGAATTAAAAAAAACAACAACTGTATATTGTATTGGTTTTGAAAATGAAAAAATATCAACTTGTCCCCCACGTGCTTTGATCTTTCAGTGTGCGGCCCTCAGTGGAAAAAGTTTGGACACCCTTGCGCTAAATAGATAGATAGATAGATAGATAGATAGATAGATGGATAGTACTTTATTGATTCCTTCAGGAGAGTTCCTTTAGGAACATTTTAATTCCAGCAGCAGTGTACAGAGTTGAGATCAATTTAAATAAAAGTAAAAAGTAAATAATGGGGGTTTAAATGGAAACAAAATAGAGAAATATTACAATAAGAATAAAAACTAAAAAGCAACAATGGGAATAACAATATAACAGTAAAATAAGAATATAAAAGAGACAATGTAGGCAGTAGTGACCATGTTATGAAAACGTATTGCACTGGATTAAATGGATCGCACTCTCTATTTTGACCATTTAAGAGGCGCATTCTTCCGCGCATGAACTTACGGGATCAGCTTTGTTTGTGCTACATGGTTTTGCAACCTTTTTTTTTTTTTTTTAATATACGCTCTACATTACTGTCCCCAAGTGCACCAGTTGACACACAGTACTGGCTTTCATTTAGTCAGCAAAGATTGTCAGATAAAAGACGAACACGTCCAGTTTCACTTCTTCAGCACCTTCTGTCAAAAAATGCACACATTGATAAAAAAAACATTATGAATCTCCCCCCCCCCCCCACACGTCCCCCCAGGGCACTTACAGGAAGCCTCATGCTCTATTCACGTAGGAGGCGTCGTTATTAAGAAGCGAGCACATAGCTAACAATACCGCAGGGCTCCCATTCTATACCCCCCTCCCTATACACAATGTTACCATCCATCATGGCCGACACACACGTGGCCACACACAGACGGACATTACCATAGATAATACTTCATTATGCTAATTTCTTTGCAATCATTTTAACCCACTGACAAGATGCTCCAGCTAATGAATATTTATAGCGAGGACGTTCATTGTTGGCCACAAGTGAGCGTCGAACTCTGTTCTGCCGCTCGTTTATTCTCTTTTATTTAGTCGTCACACTCGCTCGTTAAGCAGGAAGTGTTAGAGATTAAAAGGTCAGTTGTCCACGCCAGAAACTAATTCTTGGATAAACGATGTCATTTTTTTAGTTTTTTTTATTCGAAGATGAAAGCGGTTATGCCGAGGCTTTCCCTGGAAGATTGTAGCAACTCTTTCAGTGTCCTAAAATACGCCTCACGGCCACTAGGATGGGGGTCAGCACACCGCAGAAACGTGTGAAAATGGGAAAAAGATGGTTTTAATATGTCAGGTTCAAACACTGATGACATCTATTAAACCAGACAAGAAGCAAATAATTACACAGAGACAGAATTAAATTTGGCTCAATTTGAGGAGAAACGTCTGGGCTGTGCTTCTGTAAAGTCACCCAGCAAGCTCTGGCAAAAGATAGTACGCCATCCCTTTTATTTGGACTTTTGTTGTTTCTAAGGGACATGGGTCGTAAACAGCCATCGCCTTTGGTTACAGAACATTTAAAAAAAAAAGGGTCGTAAACAGTTCACAGAAAAGGTCGTAAAAGAGTTCAAAGGAGAGGTGTCTGGAACTTGTTCAGATCCTGCTTTCGCTCCGCTTTGTAGTTCTTGGGTCAAAACAATATCTTTCTGTTGATTACAATTCATGAAAGAAACAGAACACCTTCGTGTTGCTTCCCATGCTACACAGTAGAGTCTTACAAGCCTTCTTCTTGTTAGGTTCAAAGACAGCTTTTGTCTGCTCGCCGGGAACTCATTGAAACACGTTTTGGGATAACAAGTATTCTGACAGAATATATTTTCTGTCCGAGGACAAACATGACACAAACCTTCCCACTGTTAATGTTATACATGCTTCACTGATGAGAGTATTTGGCAAGCACCGATTTGTACCACTAATTTCAACAATCCTTGAACTCACCATTGTTTGTACACATGTACAACTTACTCCTATGCTGCCACAGAAAGACGTGTTTCATGCCACTCCTTCTTAGTCTCATTTTGTCCGCCAAACGTTTTATGCTGTGCGTGAATGCACAAAGGAGAGCTTTGTTGATTTTATTGATCTGCTGGCGTGCTTATCAGGCATATTTGGTCAATCCATGACTGCAAGCTAATCGGTGCTTGCATACTATTTAGGCTAGTTGTATGTATGTACATATTGCATCATTATGCCTCGTTTTTAGGTATATTTGAGCTCATTTCATTTCCTTTACTTATGTCCTCTGTGTATATAATTTACATTTGCATGTCTCATGACACATTATCTGTATGTAATATTGGCTGCATTTCTCATAGTTGTTTGTGTGCCATGTTGTTACAGACCACAGCAAACATTACCCAGCTTGCAAAGATTGTAATAAATCCATTAGAAGAACACACACATCTATACCTTTGGCCATTCTGAGCCAGTATTTTCCAGAAATTATCTCATCCTGTGAGAAGCCTCCACTTTACTAATGATTTCTAATGTTGCAAAAATGTGTAGAATCAATAATAAAATACAACATCTGTCAAAGAAGATTTGCGTCAGCCTTTGATAGTAGGCTAATATAGCTAATATAGACTCTTACATGACGTGTTGCCTTCATTATAACACTTATATAATACAGTTGGTACAAAATGTGGCTGCTAGACTTTTGACAAGAACAAGAAAGTTTGATCACATTACGCCTGTACTGGCTCACCTGCACTGGCTTCCTGTGCACTTAAGATGTGACTTTAAGGTTTTACTACTTACGTATAAAATACTACACGGTCTAGCTCCATCCTATCTTGCCGATTGTATTGTACCGTATGTCCCGGCAAGAAATCTGCGTTCAAAAGTCTCCGGCTTATTAGTGATTCCTAGAGCCCAAAAAAAGTCTGAGGGCTATAGAGCGTTTTCCGCTCGGGCTCCAGTACTCTGGAATGCCCTCCCGGTAACAGTTCGAGATGCTACCTCAGTAGAAGCATTTAAGTCTCACCTTAAAACTCATCTGTATACTCTAGCCTTTAAATAGACCTCCTTTTTGGACCAGTTGATCTGCCGCTTCTTTTCTTTCTCCTATGTCCCCCCCTCCCTTGTGGAGGGGGTCCGGTCCGATGACCATGGATGAAGTACTGGCTGTCCAGAGTCGAGACCCAGGATGGACCGCTCGTCGGGACCCAGGATGGACCGCTCGCCTGTATCGGGTGGGGACATCTCTGCGCTGCTGATCCGCCTCCGCTTGAGATGGTCTTCTGTGGTCTTGGATCCGCTTGAACTGAACTCTCGTGGCTGTGTTGGAGCCACTATGGATTGAACTTTCACAGTATCATGTTAGACCCGCTCGACATCCATTGCTTTCGGTCCCCTAGAGGGGGGGTTGGGGGGAGGGGTTGCCCACATCTGAGGTCCTCTCCAAGGTTTCTCGTAGTCAGCATTGTCACTGGCGTCCCACTGGATGTGAATTCTCCCTGCCCACTGGGTGTGAGTTTTCCTTGCCCTTTTGTGGGTTCTTCCGAGGATGTTGTAGTCGTAATGATTTGTGCAGTCCTTTGAGACATTTGTGATTTGGGGCTATATAAATAAACATTGATTGATTGATTGATTATACAAGGCTTTTCATTTTTTGTGGCTCGTTACAGATTTTGTTTTTGTAATTTTGGTCCAATATGGCTCTTTCAACATTTTGGGTTGCCGACCCCTGCACTCGGAGGTGTACAGGAGAACGAATCCAGGCAAAGTTATTAAAAATGATGTGAATCAAAATAATCTGTTACAGGGTAAAACTGTGGCCGTGGTAAAAGCTGTATCAAAAAAGGCGTTTTTGAAACAACTTTATCATTTCCAATAGGATACCGATATTGGAGCCTTAGATATAGGCTGATACCGATATTGATTTGATACGTTTACAGCAGGAATTATATATACTTTTATTTTTTTGAAGCATAGGTCGTTAGAGTGAGACACCTAATGGTCACACTAATTTGAGAAATAAAAGACATGATGCAGTAAATTGAATGATGCTGACACGTTTGTTACTTAATACTTTCTAATACCCGTCTGCCTTGATGATTTTGTATGTGTAAGTAATATGCGACTTTTGCAATTTTTGATATTTCGTAGAGACAAATGTGGTGTTAGATTGTATAATTATTAATTTACGACTCCAATTACGTATGTCTAGCTTGTGTGTTATTGTGTGCTTAGCTGTTGTGTAGCTGCAAGCTCCTATCAATCAATCAATCAACGTTTATTTATATAGCCCTTAATCACAAGTGTCTCGAAGGGCTGCACAAGCCACAACGACATCCTCGGCTCAGATTCCACATCAGGGCAAGAAAAAAATTCAACCCAATGGGATACAATGAGAAACCTTGGAGGGGACCGCAGATGTGGGGACCGCCCCCCCTGGGCGACCGGTCCAATGGACCTTGAGTGGATCTAGTTAATAGTGTGAGAGTCCAGTCCATAGTGGGGCCAGCAGGGGATCATCTTGAGTGGGGACAGCTCAGCAGCGCAGAGACGTCCCCAACTGGTGCACAGATGAGTGGTCCACCCAGGGTCTCGACTTTGAACCGCTAGCGCGTCATCTGTGGTCACCTAATAACCTCTCCACGCATGAGAGGGGGGCAGAGCAGAAAAGAGACGGCAGATCAACTGGTGTAGGTTCAAAGGTTCAAGTTTTATTTGTCACATGCAGACTACACCACAGTGAAGTGAAGTGAAGTGAATTATATTTATATAGCGCTTTTCTCAAGTGACTCAAAGCGCTTTTACATAGTGACACCCAATATTTAAGTTACATTTAAACCAGTGTGGGTGGCACTGGGAGCAGGTGGGTAAAGCGTCTTGCCCAAGGACTCAACTGCAGTAACTGAGATGGCACAAGCGGGAATCGAACCTGCAACCCTCAAGTTGCTGGCACGGCCACTCTACCAACCGAGCTATGCCCCCCACAGTGAAATGCTTTTTTCCATGCTCTTCAGATATTGCATACAGTGAGCTCCAAACACTAGTTGCAGAATCTAATACACTAAACACAAAGAAATACAACAATTGAATAGCTCTGATGTACATTAATTACAAGAAAGTTAAAGGCCTACTGAAACCCACTACTACCCACCACGCAGTCTGATAGTTTATATATCAATGATGAAATATTAACATTGCAACACATGCCAATACGGCCTTTTTAGTTTACTAAATTGCAATTTTTAATTTCCCGAGAGTTTCTTGTTGAAAACGTCGCGTGACGTCACGGACTGTGAGGAAATATTAACGCTGCGCACACACACAGCTAAAAGTCGTCTGCTTTAACCGCATAATTACACAGTATTTTGGACATCTGTGTTGCTGAATCTTTTGCAATTTTGTCATTTAATAATGGAGACTATAAAGAACAATGCTGTTGGTGGAAAGCGGTAGATTACAGCTGTCTTTAGCACCGAGACACAGCCGGCGTTTCTTTCTTTGTTGTGAAAGCAGAGCGGTCAAGCGAACATGTTTTTGGATGGGGGAATTGTGATATATATCTTACCGAAGACATCCGTGGATTATTCGTCATTCTGCAGCAGCTGTGAGCTCGGCTCCTCGGCTTCTCCCTGAGACACAGTGTGTTCAACGCAGCCATCCGACCTCGAGGTACGTCTTTACAATCTTTAAAATCTCACTAAAACACTATTAAAACAATAAGCAGATAATGTGTCATGGTCCGCATTTTGGACCATGTCATATTCTGGTTTTGTTTCTGTTTTATTATCATCCTGTGTTACATTTGACGTTTTTGGTTCCCGGTGGCACTTCCTGTTTGGTTTTCTGT
The DNA here is from genome assembly GCF_033978795.1 of Nerophis ophidion. Classification (NCBI taxonomy): domain Eukaryota; kingdom Metazoa; phylum Chordata; class Actinopteri; order Syngnathiformes; family Syngnathidae; genus Nerophis; species Nerophis ophidion. The sequence goes on from NC_084624.1 coordinate 40,645,811, forward strand.
TGTCAGGGTAACTCATTCAGTGTCACCTGATTCTGGTTTGTCACGCACATGACTTGATTAGTTACCTCCTTATTTAAGACCACCCTTGTTTTACATTCGGTCTCGGACTATAGTTTGCTAAATGCAACAAGTGGCATCTCTCTTCCCGCATTGTGGTAACTATCTTTTTTCACCCTATTAGCTTCCATGCACCTGGGAATAGGTTGATTGGCAACACTAAATTGGCCCTAGTGTGTGAATGTGAGTGTGAATGTTGTCTGTCTATCTGTGTTGGCCCTGCGATGAGGTGGCGACTTGTCCAGGGTGTACCCCGCCTTCCGCCCAAATGTAGCTGAGATAGGCGCCAACGCCCCCCGCGACCCCAAAAGGGAATAAGTCGTAGAAAATGGATGGATGGATGGATGGATACTTGTCCCTAGTTTACATACTAGCGCTTTCTGTTCATTCTAGCGTCCACGCTAGTTCTGTTTTTTTTGTCTTTAGTGCCTATGTGCCAGTTTTTCTGGTATTAGTTTGTTCTTGTAGTTAGGAATAAATCATCATTCCTACCTCAACTCTGTGTTCCATCTCTGCTGCACTTCGAGAACGCAAACACACGCCACGATGCCACCCAGACGTCACATAAGGGATCTTCCAGAATGATCCTAGTACATGTGTCTAAATACATCTGAAACGCTCACACTGCCGTCGCCCGGAGCTGTCGCTTTTTTTTTTCTTCTAGTCCGTCGCAATCAATTTCCTCAAACACAAATCTTTCATCCTCGCTCCAATTAATGGGGAAATTGTCGCGTTCTCGGTCAGAATCGCTCGCACTGCTGGCGTCCATGATTGTAATCAATGGGTGCATGTGAGGAGTCCGACAATCTGTGACGTCACGCGCACTACTTCCGGGAAAGGCAGGGCTTTTTTAACAGCGACCAAAAGTTGCGAACTTTATCGTCGATTTTCTCTACTAAATCCTTTCAGCAAAAATATGGCAATATCGCGAAATGATCAAGTATGACACATAGAATGGACCTGCTATCCCCGTTTAAATAAGAAAATCTCATTTCAGTAGGCCTTTAAGTTGCACAATAAGTCACAGAAGTTACGGTAGAAGTATCAGTACAAGTAGAAGTACAGTAGTCAAATACAGTACCAGTTCAAGATCAAATAGTGTAACAGTATATACAGTATAGGAAGGAACAAATATGAAGGTGTTGACAGTCCTTTGGCAGTTGAGTAGTGACAGTAGTATGAACAAAGGTAATGGAACAGTATGACTTCTTTATACTCTTGTTTTTACATTAGTTTCAATCAGTGAATGAAAAGTATTGTAGTCCGGTAATTACTGTGGTAAGTAAAGTGTGTTTACATTATTTTTTTTACATTATTTAATATAAAATACTACACGGTTATAAAATACTATACGGTCTAGCTCCAGCCTATCTTGCCGATTGTATTGTACCATATGTCCCGGCAAGAAATCTGCGTTCAAAAGACTCCGGCTTATTAGTGATTCCTAGAGCCCAAAAAAAGTCTGCGGGCTATAGAGCGTTTTCCGTTCGGGCTCCAGTACTCTGGAATGCCCTCCCGGTAACAGTTCGAGATGCTACCTCAGTAGAAGCATTTAAGTCTCACCTTAAAACTCATCTGTATACTCTAGCCTTTAAATAGACCTCCTTTTTAGACCAGTTGATCTGCCGCTTCTTTTCTTTCTCCTATGTCCCCCCCTCCCTTGTGGAGGGGGTCCGGTCCGATGACCATGGATGAAGTACTGGCTGTCCAGAGTCGAGACCCAGGATGGACCGCTCGTCGGGACCCAGGATGGACCGCTCGCCTGTATCGGTTGGGGACATCTCTACGCTGCTGATCCGCCTCCGCTTGAGATGGTTTCCTGTGGACGGGACTCTCGCTGCTGTCTTGGATCCGCTTGAACTGAACTCTCGCGGCTGTGTTGGACCCACTATGGATTGAATTTTCACAGTATCATGTTAGACCCGCTCGATATCCATTGCTTTCGGTCCCCTAGAGGGGGGGGGGGGTTGCCCACATCTGAGGTCCTCTCCAAGGTTTCTCATAGTCAGCATTGTCACTGGCATCCCACTGGATGTGAATTCTCCCTGCCCACTGGGTGTGAGTTTTCCTTGCCCTTTTGTGGGTTCTTCCGAGGATGTTGTAGTCGTAATGATTTGTGCAGTCCTTTGAGACATTTGTGATTTGGGGCTATATAAATAAACATTGATTGACATTGATTGATTGATTATTTACAGTCATTGATTGAAGAGTATTGTAGTCCGGTAATTACAGTGGTAAATAAAGTGATCTTGTGCGTGCGGTTTTGTGCAAAATATTGTGATGAGTGTTAATCAGCGGTGCAGTTGAGCAGTCTGATGGCTTGGGGATGGTAGCGCTTGCCTGACTGAAGCAGTGAGAAGAGGCAGTTGCTTGGGTGGATAGAGTTCCTCACGCCTGGTGTAGATGTTGCAGAAGATTGGGAGCACACCTCCGATGGTGCGCTTGGCTGATCTGCCCACTCTCTGCAGTCTGTTGCGGTTGTGTGCGGTTCTATCCCCCTACCAGGAGGTGATGTTTCCAGTCATAACTAAAAGCGGGTTCTATTTAAAGGTTAGAGTATACAAAAGAGTTTTAAGATTGGACTTAAATGCTAGTAGCCTATAGCCTACCGTGGTTACCTTTTTTGTGAATGACTTCCGTAAGATAACAAGACAAGACCAACCTTGAGTGCTTTTTTTAAAACATTTTAGATTTGGATTTGCAACATTTGTCCGGCTTTGCTCATGTAAACATTCTGCAGGGCTGGTTGTATCGGACTACCTGAACATGCAAACCGATAGAATCCCTTGTTTGGTTGTTTTTGCTGGTATCGGGCCAATATCCCACTTATATCAACCCTCTGGTATTACCCCTGTGTAATGTTCATATTGTTGTTACTCAGCCAGCGTTTGTGGGTCTGATGGACCTGTTGCATTTTGTGGCTTTTAATGCCTCACAATTAATCACTTTTATGTTAAATTACTGAACAGATGTTTACCTTATCCCAATAAACATCTTTTTATTAAGATGTTTAATTTATCCCAATAAATATCTGTTCAGTATTTTAAACATAAAAGTGTTTGATTGTGAGGCCTTAAAAAACACAAAATGCAACAGGTCCATCAGACCCACAAACACTGGCTGAGTAACAACAACATGAACGTTGCACGGAAAATTTCTCTGCCAGTTTTTGCATCCCACAGGGATTCTTCTTTTGTGTTTCTGCACCTGTGGTTCCCACACAAGGTTGCAACATTATTCGTCAACACTGTCTGCTCTCTTTTTCTTGCACATTTGACCCTCTATGTTCTGTGTACCGAGACTCTGTCCTCCTCCTGTCTAGGCCTGCTGTGTGTGTGTGTGTGTGTGTGTGTGTGTGTGTGTGTGTGTGTGTGTGTGTGTGTGTGTGTGTGTGTGTGTGTGTTACACAGAACATCAAATTCCACATTGTTATTAGCCCCAGGACCCGGACATCTTATATGTAATAGAAATGTGTGTATGAGCCAAAGTCAGTGAGTCTCGGTTTGAAAATGTAATTATTTTTATAATTTTTCTTTTAATAAAAAAATCAAAATGGGTCCCACAGACCCGAACACCCAACAAGGGCACAGGCAATGTTTGAAGTCACATTTTTAACTCCTCACAAGTGTAAACAAAAAAACATCAAACAGCAGTAATACCAAAAGTTAAACTTCATTTAATGACAAAAACTGCAGAGGTTTTCTCTAAAAAAAACAAAAAAACAAACAAACTACTATTTCATTGGCTTAGGCTGGGTTTAGTCCGCCTTGCTGGAATGTTCTCTTTCTCACACACGCCCACAGATAGCGTAGCTTTATTGCACAGCGCGGGGTTAAGTTTCAAGCGCGTCAGTAATGTAGTGGAGTGGAGCGGAGACGATGCTGATGGCTAACACGATTACTTTAATGCTTCTCTGCGAGGTGGGAAATGAGATTAAAATTTGCCCTTTTACATGGTGGCCAACAAGCGCAGGGCGCCCGTGTCAGGCGCTGGCGGCGAGCGCTTGCAGCACGTAATCCATCTTGATCTCATTAGATGCACGGCTAATCCCCCCCCCACCCCCCACCCCCGACTAAAATGTTCCTAAAGATGCTGCCACAGGAATGCAGAGAGGCTGTTTTGGTTCAGACGCATCCCAACTGTGTGCTGACTCAGCTAAAAACGGGACGGAGCTGGCTAGAGAGGAAGTGCCTTTTATTTCTTAGCACGTTTAAGAGGACACGTGACGTCGAGACAAAAAGAAGTCTGTCTCTTCTGACAGCATCAGATTTCAATCAGGAGAATAGGAAGTTTTTGCGTTTGACGGGAATGAAAGAAGAGGAAGATAAGTTTTCCTTTACTTTGACTTACATTCGCAATCCTTCTGTAGGACAATAACACACATTTTTATTTTTACTATCCATTCTAATTTGTAAAATACGGCAAGTACGAGGTGACTAAAAATGAAGTTAATGGTAGACTGAGGAGAGGCGGAGCTGGCAGTCCGACAGTGAGGCAGGGCACACCGTAACCCAGCCCAAGACGGCGGCCAGGAGGCATGGCCGGCAGTCCGACAGCGAGGCAGGACACGCCGTAGCCCAGCCCAAGATGGCGGCCAGGAGGCGTGGCCGGCAGTCCGACAAAGAGGCAGGGCACGCCGGAGCCTGGCCCAAGATGGCGGCGAGGAGGCATGGACAGCAAGCGAGCGGCTCGGCGGGGCGTGCCGGGAGCAACGCCGCAATCAAGATCAGGTGCGTGGATCGTGCACATGGGGAAAATTGAGTAATCCTCTCGCACTGTATAAAAGGGCGATAACCGTGAACGTCAAGGAGAGAGGCGGGGAGACGGGTAGGAGCCAAAGGGAAGCTGACGCAGAAAGAGAGACTGAGAGCGCGAGAGAGGCGACGACGCCCGAAGCAGAAAGGCAGTCTTTATTGAAAAATAAAGAAGTCTAAACTTGCCGCCGCTATGTCCTTCCTTGACGGTCCTTGGAACCCGCACGATGGCTTGAGAAGTCTGTCACAGAGACATATTTGGTTCACCCATAAAACCCTCTAAAAAATATCCAAAAACCACCTACAATACTCCATTTACATCTCGTGACCTGAATATTAGGTTTTAGCGATATTGTTATTATAAAGGCTAACACAGACAAACTACATTAAGCGGTAAACTTAGATAGATAAATAGATAGGTCTTTACTGTCATTGCACAAGTACAACAAAACGTTGTTTTCTAGCGCAAACTCGTTCAAGATTAGACAAACAAACAGTGTACAGGGTTACAGAACAGGAACCCTGATAGGTCTCCACAAGGCGACCCGTAAAAGATGGGGAAAAAGGTTAACGCTGGGGAAGGATGAGTTAAAAAAATGCAATCTAGACTGGGCTCCTCAGGGGGCCCAGTCTGGAGTGGGAAAAAAAAACTCCATAGCAAAGCACATATAAATATTACAACGTACATCTCAAGATATCTAGCAACAGAGGAAAGGGAGAACGGGGCCATGGTGGTAGGCCGCAGCTCTCAGGTGCTGACCATCCTTCCATCACCCCTATGGGATTTGCGGGTTAGAGGTTACTAGTTTGGAAATGGGGGTTAAATCACCACCGCTGCTGCCCACTGCTTCCCTCACCTCCCAGAGGGTGATCAAGGGTGATTGGTCAAATATGGAGAATAATTTTGTGTGTGAGTGACAATCATAGGTACTTTAACTTTAACTTAAGCAGCTATTGAAATACTGAGCCAGTGAGCTGCTGCATCGCCTCATAGCTGTTGAAAGTTAATTCTAGAATACAAATCATGCCTTTGTCTTTCATAGTAGAAGGTTACGGTCATAAAACGAGAAATTGGTCAACTACTTGTTTTAATTAAGAGACAAAAAAAAAAAAATGTCCTGTCCAGCTACTCAGGCAAATCATATAGTTGATGTAGATGCCCATATCAGCTGTACAGATTTACTTTAAAAAAGAGAAGTGTGGGATACTTCTCTTGTTGCCTTATTTGTATTTGACTTTATTTAATGGAGTTATATTATTATTTGGTGCAGCCGGGCCGGAGCAGCAGGGGATAGAAATAGAAAAAAAAAGAAGACAGAGGGGGAAATTGTGGGGACAAACAGGGGTATCAACAACAGAAAATACAACAATCACAATAACAACAACAACAGGACAACATCAGCAAATAAGATATGTAAAAATATGATGGTAGAAGTGATAGCAAAGAAGCAGTTAGAGAAATAAATAATAATACAGAAATGACAATGAACATTAATACACTACAAATGATAATGAATACAAAGAAAAATTACCTCTTTTATCAACAATACAATTGTTTCAAATGCAACAATACATATAATGATAACATGAAAGACCAAATAAAGCAGATAAAAGGAGGGGAAGAAAAATAAGCCACTTACATTAACCTTGTAGATTGTTATAATGACTATAGGTTAAGCTTTGTCAGTGTGCCGTGTTTTACCCAGTTTCCCGTAGGGCAACAACGTTAAAGTTTGGTCAACTTTGAAATTCAACTTAAACCCGGCGATTGCGGGAAATAAATGAAAAAAAGCTTGTTTGCGCCCACCTTTTTATTTTTTTCAACCTATGTTAGGATTATGATGAATTCTTCATCCAAACAGAAAGATATGGAAATCCCATGAGTCCCAGTGAGAGCAGATATTGTACAGTATGTGATTGTTTTATTGTGTTTGTTGTTTGTGTTTCTTGTTAGCACTTAGATATAGTGCTACTTACTGGATCTGATTATCACCCAGCTTCTAAATCCTGTGGATCTATCCATCCATCTTATTCCGCTTATCCGAGCCCCGATTGCGGGGGCTGCAGCCTAAGTAGTGAAGCCCAGACTTTTGGAAACAGACAGGAATGTTTCCAAAATGTGCTTATAACACAGCAGTAAATCAGCTGATCAAACAAAATAGAAGTCATCGTCATGGACCCACTAGCTTTGTAAGCTAACTCTCCAATCTTTCAAGGAGACTCAATAACTCCACGGTGACCTCTTGGTGAGTTTACAAAGGAATTTGTGAAACTAAAACATTGCAAAAATAATGTTGTTGCGAGTAAATAAAACAAACACAGAGACTCGTAGACATGTTTTGCATATTAGCTATTGCTAACGACACTAGCGTCTTTACATTATGACAGCACATACAAATATGACTGAAAACTGTCAGGTTAAAAAACTCTTTAGACATCCATTAAACAAGACAAGAAGCAAAGAATCAAACAGAGACAGAATTCAATTTGGCTCAGTGAGGAGAAACGTGTATATCTGTACCCTTGTACAGTGTCATTACGCTCTGCCGGAAGACTGTATGCCTCCTCTTTTATTTGGACTTCCCCTGATTACATGGCCACAGCTGTTTCTAAAGGTACGGGGGTCGTAAACAACAATCGCCTTTGATTACAAAACAGTTCAAAAGAAAAGGTTGGTCCAAAGAAAAGGTCTTAAAAATATTCAAAAAAGAGGTGTCTGAAACCTGGGCGGATCCTGCTTTCTCTCCGCTTTGTAGTTCTCGGGTCAAAACAAAATCTATCTGTTGATTACGATACATCAAAGAAACAGAACACCTTCATGTTGCTTCCCATCCTACACAGTGGAGTTTTACAAGCTTTCTTCTTGGCAGGATCAAAGGCAGCTTTTGTCTTCTCGCTGGGAACTCATGGCAACACAAAAGTTTTGTGATAACTTAGATACAATTATTCTGACAAAAACACTACAGACATCACACATGGGTCTGTTTAGGGCAGGGGTGTCCAAAGTGTGGCTTGAGGAAATGGCCCCCAGCTAATTTGTTAATGGCCCCCGGCCCATTCTAAAAAATACTATAATAAAAATTTAAAACATAAAAGAGTGTAATAAAAGAGTAAACAGTGACATGTAACAAGAAAAAGTTGCAGTGTTGACACTAATAACACAAAGCTGCCATGCGGACTGTTATTGACCTGCTGAAGGCTCCAATTACTTCACTGGAACAATTTCACTTTTAAATATTTTGGGGGGATAATATCGCATATTTCGTGCCAAATAAAGTTTTATTTCACAAAAATGGCATCAAACAAACAAAAAATTATGGAAAAAAATTATAAAATCTTATAATCAAGAGATCTACAGATTTAAGCGTTTAAAGTAAAACAATATAAATATACATTTGGCTTATTTTCAACACTTTTTCTTTTTTTATTGTTATGAATTATTGACCTATTTAGGGTTCCAATTACTTCACGTCAAATATTCCACTTTGAAATGTTTTGGGGGAAAGGGTTGCATAGTGTGTGTGTTTGCCATATAAATAAGGGTTTTGACATAAACATAAAAAACTACATTTAAAAAAATTTTATAACGACAGACAGACCTGAAGTTGATCACAAGATTCAAGCGTTAAATGAAAAAAAAAAAAAAAATGTATGTCTTATTTCCAACATTTTTATGACTGAGACCCTTCCGGAGGAAAGCCATAAAGGTAAAAAAAAACCCCAACAACTATTGTATTGCTTTTAAAAAAGAAAAAATATCAAAATGGCCCCCGCATACTTTGATTCTTCAGTCGGCGGACCTCAGTGGAAAACGTTTGGACACCCCTGGTTTAGGGAGTATAAAACCGTTTTAGTTATCCGTAAAATTTACAAACTTTGTTTGCAGTGATAAATGAAGAATCTATACAAAAGGAATACTATGGACGGCTAAAAGACTGAACAGCACTTTGGTTGGGGAAAAGAAAACGCGCTACTGGTAAATGGAAAGACACCACAGGACACTCTTCCAAAAGATGGCGCCATAGCACAAACAATAAAACACCTTCTCATTTTATTTGCTTGTTTTTGTTTTTTTAAACTTTTTTATGATGGATGTCAGCCAAGAAACATCCATAAATTAGCCGCACCGTTTTATAAACCGCAGGCTTCAAAGTGTAGGAAATAAAGTAGTAGCTTATAGTCCGGATTTACCGTAGTCGTTTTCTCTCATTGAAGTCTGCCATGATTAGAAGTGCTAATGTTGAAAGAAATCTGTGAAATCACTAAATTACAAAATACATAAATATCATATATTATTATGAATGTGCCTGTTACTACATCACATATAACAGTGTGTATATAAAACTTTGATGGAGGCGTTTGGGTGTTTTTTTTAGCACGCTTTATAGCGGAATACATCAAATCCTATGCCCCCCATTGTTAGCAGACTTTTGCTAGAGTTTTTTTACGAGTTAGAATACATAAAAAAAAAAAAAAGAGAACCTTGTGTTTTCTGGTCTCACATAAGGAATGTGAATGATAGACAAAGCTCCCCCCAAAAATGCAGTTCCCCTTTAAAGTTGTTTTAAGAGTCGAGGCATCTGTGCTTGTTGCAGAACATCTGTCCGCCTGACTGTGTCCGTACGCTAGGGGGCGCTGTCACCCAGTCCTGAAAGGACAGGGACTGAGCAGCCCCCAAAAGAAGGAAAAAAAAATAAAGTAAATGAACTTGAACGTGAGGAGCGGTGATAAGTCAGGTTGACGTTCTGCTCCACAGCTCAAATAGAATCTTTTTTTTTTCCTGTTTCCCCACGTATGGCCGAGGTCTGTGAGCCTGGGGGTGTCGAGTGGGTGTCTGTGCTCTTCTAGGACCCTCTTTGCCTCAAGTGGAAACCATAAAGACCTCCTGATAACAAATGCTGGTAAAGTGATCGTTTAGATGACTTTTTTTAACCTTTTATTTCATCAAACATTTAACCACCACTTACCCACTAACAGGGGTCGGTAACCCAAAATGTTGAAAGAGCCATATTGGACCAAAAATACACAGAAAAAAAAATCTGTCTGGAGCCCGAAAAATTAAAAGCCTTATATAAGTGCTATAATGAAGCCAACACATGGTGTTAGTGTCTATATTATCTATATTAGCCCACTATCAAAGGCTGATGCAAATCTTGGTTGACAGAAATGTCGTATTTTTATTTTCATTCCACACAATGTTTGCAACATTGGAAATCATTAGTGAAATCGAGGCTACTTGTTAGACGCTAAGTGTTCATTTAGCTGCCCTGCAACAATTTTTTCGAGAATTTTTGAAATAAAGGGAAGGTGAGACACCGGTCGGTAGTGTATCATGAGGTCAGGATCGAGGTTAGGTCTTTTAAGGAGAGGATGAATAACCGCTTTTTTGAATGCTAGGGGAACAGTGCCCGAGGAAAGTGATAAGTTTATAATATTTAGCACTGATGGACCTAATAATACAAAGAGCTCCTTGATAAGTTTCCCAGGAAGTGGGTCAAGTAAACATGTTGTTTGTCTTATTCCATTCACACGTTGTGACAATTCCTCTAATGTTATTTCCTCAAAACGAGAGAAACTATTTTGGAGGGCAGTATCCACCGTATATACCGCTCGACATCCATTGCTTTCGGGGGGTTGCCCGCCCACATATGTGGTCGGTCCTCTCCAAGGTTTTCATAGTCATCATTGTCACCGACGTCCCACTGGGTCATCATTGTCACCGACGTCCCACTGGGTGTGAGTTTTCCTTGCCCTTATGTGGGCCTACCAAGGATGTCGTAGTGGTTTGTGTTGTGGTTTGTACAGCCCTTTGAGACATTAGTGATTTAGGGCTATGTAAGTAAACATTGATTGATTCTCACAGGATGAGATAAGTTCTGGAAATTACTGGCTCAGAATGTTTTTTAGGTATAAATGTGTGTGTCCTAGTTAAAGGAAACGGCGGGCTGTCTTCGTCTAATGGACTTATTACAATCTTTGCAAGCTGGATAACGTTTGCTGTGGTCTGGAACAACATGGCAAATCAGAAATGCAGCCAATATTACATACAGATAACGTGTGACGCGACATGCAAATATGAATTAAATACACAGAGGACATAAGAAAAGGAAATTAAATAAGCTCAAATATACCTACAAATGAGGCATAATGATGCAATATGTACATAGAGCTAGCCTATTTAGCATGTTAGCTTTCAGTCATGCAGTGACCAAGTATGAATGATTAGCACTCCAACAAATTAATTAAATCAACAAAGCTCACCTTTGTGCATTCACACACAGTATAAAACATTTGGTGGACAAGACGAGACAGAGAATGATGTGGCATAAAACCCGTCTTGAGTTCAAGGACCGATGAAATTAGTAGGACCAAACGGTGCTTGCCAAATACTCATCAGTGAAGCATGTTTAATAGAAGCAGTTGGATTTCTAACAATTAGGAAGGTGTTTTTTACTCTTCTACAGTAAATATATTAAAACAAAAAAATGTTTTTTTTTCTTTGTTTTTGTCCGTTTTCATACATCTCTGAAAGAGGTCCACGGAGCCCCTATAGAGGCACTAAAGATCCGCATGCAGCACTGTGGTTAGAATGTCCGCCCTGAGATCTGTATGTTGTGAGTTCAAACCCCGGCCAGGTAATACCAAAGACTATTAAAATGGTACCCACTGCCTTTCAGTGCCGGTCCAGTCACACAAAATCTACAGCTTTTCACACACTTAAGTGAATGCACAGCATACTCGGTCAACAGCCATGCAGGTCCCATTGAGGGTGGCCATATAAACAACTTTAACACTGTTACAAATATGCGCCACACTGTGAACCCACACCAAACAAGAGTGACAAACACATTTCGGGAGAATATCCGCATCGTAACACCACATAAACACAACAGAACAAATACCCAGAAACCTCCCTGCTTGGCACTCAGCATCAAGGGTTGGAATTGGGGGTTAAATCACTAAAAATTATTCCTGGGCGCGGCCACCACTGCTGCTCACTGCTCCCCTCACCTCCCTGGGGGTGATCAAGGGTGATGGGTCAAATGCAGAGAATATTTTCGCCACACCTCGTGTGTGTGTGACAATCATTGGTACTTTAACTTTAGAGCCGCGGGTTGCTGACCCCCGCCCTAACATGTGCACCACAAGCTGGTCTGGGAAATGTCCCATTATTAAAATGCGTCCATTGAATAATTATATTGTGACCCTGACTGCATAAAGTCTGCTGTCAGGTTTTGTTCTTCCGATCTTCTTTTTTGTTGACACAGATCTGTATTTTGTCACAAAAAAATAAAAGCAAATCAGATGTAATCTGGTTATTTTCACCAAACTGAGCTCTCGTGGTATATTCACTGACTCGGGCCATGTTGCCACGAACACACATTTCCACTGCTCCGTTGCTAAAAAAAATAAAAATAAAATATCCATCCATGTAAACACCTATCCTTTGGCTGTAATGTCCATGTTGTGAAGCCCGAAAAACAACCACAGTTGACTTACATCACTGTTCATCAATGTACAGGGCAGGTGATTTGAGTTTGAGTTTATTTCAAACATGCAAACAATTACAACATGATACATCACCATTTCCAGTTTCTCTTTTCAACAAGTTCGAAAAGGAGTTGGAAGAAACATAGTTTATTTAATCCTACTCCTTTTCCTTTACATAGCAGTTGCAAACACTTTTGTTCACATCCTGTTCTCAATTTATTCACCATATACTCCATAACTAACAACTGTGACGCTTTGCTGGCATCGTGGTGATGTTTTGTTATCTCGTGGGTGCAGCGGAGATGGAACACAGCGTGAAGGGAGGAATTATAATTTATTTGTACACTAAAGAACACTATAAAACAAACTAAGAACAAAGGCAATTGCACAAAGGCACTTAGACAAAACAAACAGAAAGTGCTAGCATGTGAGCTAGGAACATAAACAGGGCAGGACTAGCATGGAAGGTAACAAGTCTCAAAAGTAGATTACCACAATGCGGGAAGAGCGACGTCATCTGTTGCATGGAAGCAAATAAGAGTCCGAGAACGAAGGCAAGCAAAGGTGGTCCTAAATAGAAAGGATAATCAATAATCAAGTGCGTGTGAAAGACAAGTCAGGTGACACAAATGGGTAACTATAGAAACGGAACAAAACAGGAAGTGCCACCGGAAACTAAGGGAGTCAAATACCAAGACGAGATATAAAACAGAACCAAAACCAGAATATGCAATCATTCGAGGAGCGGATCATGACAAGAACAACAAAAAAAATGGTTAGTAAAGTAAGTTATATCTCATACAGTGAAATAATTATAAAGTTGTATGATTATCAATGAATTCTAGAGATGTCCGATAATATCGGACTGCCGATATTATTGGCCGATTAATGCTTTAAAATGTAATATCTGAAATTATCGGTATTGGTTTCAAAAAGTAAAATTTATGACTTTTTAAAACGCCGCTTTGTACACGGACCTAGGGAGAAGTACAGAGCGCCAATACATCTTAAAGGCACTGTCTTTCCGTGCAGGCCCAGTCACGCAATATCTACAGCTTTTCACACACTTAAGTGAATGCAAATCATACCTGGTCAACAGCCATGCAGGTCACTCTGAGGGTGGCCGTATAAACAACTTTAACACAGTTACAAATATGCGCCACACTGGGAACCCACACCAAACAAGAGTGACAAACACATTTCGGGAGAACATCCGCATCATAACACCACATAAACACAACAGAACAAATACCCAGACACCCTTGCAGCACTAACTCTTCCGGGACGCTACATTATACACCCTCCCACCTCAACCCAGACCCCCGCAACCCCACCCACCTCAATTTCCTCATGCTCTCTCAGCGAGAGCTTGTCCCAAATTCCAAGCTGCTGTTTTGAGGCGTGTTAAAAAAAATAATGCACTTTGTTACTTCAATAATAAATTTGGCAGTGTCATAAGGGCATTTTTTTCCACAACTTGAGTTGATTTATTCTGGAAAACATTGTTACATTATTTTATGCATCCAGCGGGGCATCACAACAAAAATTAGGCATAATAATGTGTTAATTCCATGACTGTATATATCGGTATCGGTTGATATCGGAATGGGTAATTAAGAGTTGGACAATATCGGAATATCGGATATCGGCAAACAAGCCATTATCGGACATCTCTAATAAATTTATAATGTTAATCATGGTTCTTCTTCTTTGTTGTACTTTGTAGACATTTTAAGTTTGAAGTTTCTTGAAATGGATCATGTTAGTACATTGTTTGATTTATTTGCTGAATCCATTTCATAATTTAATTCCAAATACTGATATACTTTAACTTATTCTGTGTTTTGTAAACTGACTGTTGTAAGTACATACACATAGTTTAAATGACTTTTTCCTTTTAGGTTATGTTTCAGAATTGTTTTACATTTTTAGGTGGTAGGTTACAGTATACTTTGTGCATAATTTTAGCAGTTTGCCAATGAACTATGTCGCGGAATTTCAATATTTACGGTTCAATAAATAAAGGGTTGGAATGTTCTCCATATCCAACTTTATGTATTATTGTAACTGATATTTTTTGTAACATGGTTAATGAATGAAGTGTACTTTTGCAGTTTTTTCCCAATATTTCTGCACAATAACTCAGATATGGTAACACTGTCGAGCAGTAAGGAATATGAAGTGATTTTTTTGGTGATGTTGGTAAAAGCTTTTTTTTTTCAATTCACTAGCCCCACCAGAAATCTGTTTAGCCCCAATTCAGCCCCTCCACCAGCATTTTAAGGACTTATTATAAAAATAAAAACAACAACAACTTTTCTTACCTATTGGTACCTGCTGTTGTGTATTTGGGATCTGCATAAGTCCTGAACATTTGAAATCAAACCATGGAGGCATTGCAGATACTTGCCTTGAATTTGGTTGAGTTTTTCTTTCCTTGATGTGGATCTAAACTAGGATGTTGTTGTGGCCTTTGCAGCCCTTTGAGACACTTGTGATTAAGGGCTATAGACATAACCTTTGATTGATTGATTGGTTTAAGTATATATGTAATGTAGTAACAGGCACATTTAATAATTGCATTTAATATTTATGTATTTTGATCATTTTAATCAAACGTGGTGCATTCATTTAAAAAAGGTATCACATTTGCTTTTTTTTCTACATCACTGATTTCTGCTCACTGCAGACTTCATGAGAGCCAACATAATGAAACATCACTTACTGTACAAGGTATGCTGTCATTAGGATGCAAGCTGCTAAGATGGGGGTAGAAGGAACAAGCACTTTTTGTGTCTTTCTCGCCAGTTCCAGGTCCTAATTGGCTGTCATGGTGTCCCAACTTGTTGGATTACCTACTCAGACGTCTTCTGTGCAGGTCAGATGTATGATTTATGATCTTTAAGAAACTTACAGTCAGGAATGAAGCGAGAAATCAGTAGACCCCTGTGATGATGTAAAGATAGTGACACAAACTTTTTATCATAGCGCCGCTAGGAATAGTTTGTGATAACAATATCACTAATACTTGGTTTATTTTCAAGTCACAAAATGGAGTATTGTTAGCAGTTTTTGGATGGTTATTTATTGGATTTCATGAGCGAACTATTAGAGCTCGCATTGGCTCCGCTGTAAGCAGACTTTTATGTACGTTTACTTAATATTTAGAATACATTAAAAACAAATCCATCCTCTCTAAAGTGAAACTGCACTTTTTTGGGAATTTTTCCTATTGCTCACAATCATTATGAAAGACATGACGAAATGTTTTCTTTTTTTTTTAATGCCTTCTAACTCGTCAATAAACGTAAATAAAAGCCCTCTTTTAGCGCAGTGAATGGGAGGTCCTCTATACATCTAAAATAAACATCCAAAAAGCGCCAACAATACTCCAGTTATATTTCGTGACTTCAATATTAACCAAATATTAGCGATATTGTTATTATAATCGCTAACGCAGACAAACTATTTTTAGTGGCGCCGTGATTAGAGGGAACTAACCGCTTGTGTTGCTGTATTGTCAGCGATGAGCTGCTTTCATGCCCTGGACCTTGAAAGTTTATTCTGGATCATAAATAATACCTCTCATCTGCATAGTAGAAAGATGAATATATGATTCGATGAGTTAGTCAATTTTGGCCTAGAAATGGCGAGTGTCATGTGTTTGCAATCAAGTTCTGTTTAGTTATGTTCTGTTTTGTTTTTGACTCCATTAGTTCCTGTTTTTGCGCACCCTGGTTTGTTTTAGTTTCCATGACTACCAATTGGTTTTCACCTGTTATGTCACGCACCTGGTTCATTTGGATTCATGCACCTGTTAATCACAGCAGCATTATTTAAGCCTGTAGTTGCCAGGCAGTCAGCCTGGCGACATCACCTCCCAAACACCCATGTTATCCATGCCAATGATCTGTACTTTCTCGGTCAAAGTAGGTGTTTTCGTTTTTGTTGTCCATAGATCTGCCATTGAGCGAGTTTTTGTTTTCAGAGCCAAGTTTTGTACCTCCACTGAGAGCACCTTTTGTATATACCCTTTGTTTTTGTAATATTTTTGAGTTAAGATTAAAGATGTCATTACCTTCACGCCATGTCCGGTCCAGTCGCTTTGCAGCAAGGGAAAACAAACCACACCATAGTCCATGTCTTGACAGCGAGAAAGACACAACAAGACCGCGCTTGGTTTTCTTTATCTTTGCAAGGATTACGAGTCATTCATTTAAATGGGAAAATATCAACATCCTAGTAGTCGGTATCTAATGGCAGCAGACATTGTACACTAAGTGATAATTTCATTATAATTGTGGTTTCTCATGAAGTCTGCAAGGAGTATTAATCAGTGATGTGGGTAAAAACAAAAAAAACAAACGTGATGTATTTTTTAAATGAAGATAGATGGATAGTACTTTATTGATTCCTTCAGGAGAGTTCCTTCAGGAAAATTAAAATGCGCCGTGTGTGCTTAAAATGATGAAAATACATAAATATTAAATGTTATTATAAATGTGCCTGTGACTACATTTCATATATACTTACACCATGTACATAAAACCATAATGGAGGTGTTTGGATGTTTTTTTCAGGGCTTTTTACAGGCAGAGTAGAGCGACTCCCTCAGGCTCCATTGTAAGCGGACTTTTGATCGCATTTATTTACTCATAAGAAAGCATAAAAAAAGAAAAAACATATTTGTTTTTGTCTTACATAAGGATAGTGAATGATAGGCGAAATTCCAAAAAAAGTGCAGTTTTCTTTAAGAGATCAAAAGTTTACATACACTTGTAAAGATTGGAGCACATACTTGTTGGTCACAAAAACATTCATGAAGTTTGGTTCTTTTATGAATTTATTATTTATTTATTAAAATGTGAGCAAATCTGCTGGGTCAAAAGTATACATACAGCGATGTTAATATTTGCTTACATGTCCCTTGGCAAGTTTCACTGCAATAAGGCGCGTTTGGAAGCAGTCCTCAAGCTTCTGGCAAGCTTCAGGTTGAATTTTTGACTACTCCTCTTGACAAAATTGGTGCAGTTCAGCTAAATTGTCTGACATGGACTTGTTTCTTCAGCATTTTCCACACGTTTAAGTCAGGACTTTGGGGAGGCGATTCTAAAACCTTAATTGTAGCCTGATTTACCCATTCCTTTACCACTTTTGATGTGCGTTTGGGGTCATTGTCCTGTTGGAACACCCAACTGCGCCCAAGACCCAACCTTCAGACTGATTATTTTAGATTGTCCTGGAGAATTTGGAGGTAATCCTTCATTTTCATTGTCCCATTTACTATCTGTAAAGCACCAGTTCCATTGTCAGGAAAACAGGCCCAGAGCATAATACTACCGCCACCATGCTTGACGGTAGGGATGGTAATCCTGGGATTAAAGGCCTCACCTTTTCTCCTCTAAACATATTGCTGGCTATTGTGGCCAACATAGTCATAGCTATAGTTAATTTCACAAGAGTCACAGTTTGAATTACCTTCTCTTCTGTTTGGTTTCTATTTCGTCTGCTTTAACTTAACAAAAGGTATTCACCCTGACTGTTGTCATTATAACAACTGGGATAGACTCCAGCTCTACACTCAGACACATGCATGATATCATTGGTACATACTAGAGATGCGCGGCTTGCGGTCCCATCCGCGGAGTCTGCGGATAAACAGCGGGTCGGGCGGGTGACATGACAAAAAATGAGATTTTAATTAGATTCGGGCGGGTGGCGGTTGAACCATTCGGAAATATTTGATATACATGGCTCAAAAATTGACACCCTTTACCACTCAAAGGGCCGTTTTGACCCGTATCGCAAAGTAAAGGAGATAACAGGAGCCGCAAACATTCTCGCGAATATCTGCTGGTGGTCACCCAGTTAACAAGAATTAGGGTGTGCAATGAAGCCATTGCCTTTGAGGCCTTCTATATGTATAAACTATATGCCAGTCCAGCAACATGTTGTATGTGGCTTCCGCAGACACACGTACACGACTGCAAGGCATACTGGGTGACACAGAGTACACTGATGGTTGTGATATAAACAATTTTAACACTCTTACTAATATGCGCCACGCTGTGAAGCCACACCAAACAAGAATGACAAACACATTTCGGGAGAACATCCTCACAGTAGCACAACATAAACGCAACACAACAAATACCCAGAATCCTTTGCATCCATGACTATTCCTGAGTATATTATACACCCCGCTAGCACCAAACCCCGCCCCCCCCCCACCCCCTCTTCATTGGTAAGGTGGGCGGGGATGGGGGCGTGGGGATGTAAAATATATTCCGGAAGAGTCATGGATGCAAAGGATCCTGGGTATTTGTTGTGTTGCGTTTATGTCGTGTTACTGTGAGGATGTTCTCCTGAAATGTGTTTGTCATTCTTGTTTGGTGTGGCTTCACAGTGTGGCGCATATTAGTAAGAGTGTTAAAATAGTTTATAGCACAACCATCAGTATACTCTGTGTCACCCAGTATTGCCTTTCAATCTTGTACGTGTTTCTACGGAAGCTGCACGCAACATGTTGCTGGGCTGGCAAACTGTTTGTACATGTTGTTGAAGGTGTCAAAGGCAATGGCTTCATAGCACGCCCTTATTCTCGTTATCTGTATAAAAACCAACAAAGAGTCGCGAGAATGTTTGCTGCTCTCATTGTCTTCTAGACTATGTGAAACGGGTCAAATTAGATCTATGAGTGGTAAAGGCTGCCTACCCCTGATATATAACAACGGGCGGGTGGCGGGCGGTTGCTGTGTTGATAAAATGTTGGTTCGGGTGGACGGCGGGTGGATGACGACTTTAGTGATGCGGTTGCGGATGATATAATTACCTATCTGCGCATCTCTGGTACGTACCATTGGTTCTCAAACAAATACAACCTCAGAAAACACTTGGCTCTCCACCTTAATAGATGATAATACAAGTAATAACAGAAGAAATGAACAAATTAAAAATATGGTTTGACAAAAACAGACTATCCTTGAATCTCAGTAAGACTAAAATAATGCTATTTGGTAACAGTAGAAGAGAAAGTCAAACACAAATACAGATGGACGGAGCAGATATTGAAAGTGTAAAATAAAACACATTTTTGGGTGTAATAATAGATGATAAAATGAACTGTAAATCCATGCATCCATCCATTTCCTACCGCTTATTCCCTTTGGGGTCACTGGTACCTATCTTAGCTACAATCGGGCGGAAGGCGGGGTACACCCTGGACAAGTCGCCAGTTCATCGCAGTGAACTGGAAATCTCATGTAAAAAATATACAACATAAAGTAGCAAGAAACACATCAACAAAGAATGAAGCAAAACATGTTCTGGACCAAAAATCATTTCATATTCTTGACTGCTCGCTAGTGTTACCATTATTGTGCAGAAATATGGGAAAACAATTACAAATGTGCGCTTCATTCACTAATTGTGTTACAAAAACATCAACTTAAATAATACATCATGTTGGATATAGAGAACATCCATCCATCCATCCATCCATTTACTACCTCTTGTCCCTTTCGGAGTCGCAGGGGTGTTGGAGCCTATCTGAGCTGCATTCGGGTGGAAGGCGGACTACACCCTGGGCAAGTCACCACCTCATCACAGGGCCATAGAAACCCTTTATTTATTAAATCACAATTATTGAAATTCAACGATTTGGTGCATTTGCAAACAGCACAAATTATGTATAAAGTAAACTATAACCTTTGACCCAAGAATGTACAACAATTCGGTAACATTTTAGTATGGGTAATATATTCACCATTAATTAGTTGCTTATTAAAGTAAAACATAATTAATTTGGAGTTATTTGGACACTAGGCGAACACATACGGGTTAGGGTTACTAATAAGCAATAATTCTGAGGGTATTGAGGGAACACTCTTAATTAATGGCTTACTGGTTGTATAATAAGGCCCATGCAGAATAAGGCATTAGTAAGTACTTATAATGACTAATTAATAACCAATATATTACTAATTTGCATGCTTATAAGCAAGTAATTATTGATGAATATGTTCCCAATACTAAAGTGTTATCAGCAATTATTCTCAACAAAAGATAAATTAAAAACATTGTATGCTCGTACAACATTTTAAACTTTTAGCATATCTGTATGTGGAGTTAAATTATGGAATGGATTAACCAAAGCAATCAAACAAAACTACAAGTGCACAAAGTACACAGAACAAGAATTATGATGAACATCTTGAACCCTTTTTTTTTCTTAAAACAAAGATTATTTATGTATTTTTTATTTGTTTGCTTACTATAGTATTTATTTGTTCACTGTTCTGTTACGGATAAGACGGTTGGATAAAATCGCTATGGTATGAAAAGGCGAAGGATTAAATAAGATCTGCTTCTCCCTACTCTTTTTCGAAAAGTGCTGTAATGACACAACCGGAATTGTGCGATGCATTACGTTGTATTGTATGCATGTTCTAAATAAACTGGAATTGAACTGAACTGATAATGACCAACATTATAAAAAAAAGCAGTGCCGTAGGTCAAATATTCATTTAAAACAAGGCAGAGGTTTTATTTAACAATTTTATTTAAAATGTTGCCCACTGTAACATTAAACATGTCATGTTCCGTGGTCACATTTTGTTAAGTTATGTTCTGTTTGGTTTTTGGACTCTTGCTTGTTTTGTCACAATGACGACCAATTAGTTCACCTGATTCATTTGGACTTACGCACCTGATTTGTTTCGGACTCACGCAACCGTGTTAATGATGTCACCATTATTTAAGCCTGTAGTTGCCAGGCAGTCGGCTTGGCGACATCATTCTTGATTCACCCCTGATACTCTGGACTCAGTTTATGCCAGAGCTCTTGATATCAAAGTTCATGCGGTTCTGCTCACGTCACCGTAAGTGTAGTTTTTTTATTGTTTTATGTCCATAGTTCTACCTTTGTGCTAGTTTGTTTTTCTTAGCCAAGTTTGTTCTCCGCCTTGTGCGCGCCTTTTGTCTGTTCCTTTTTTTTTTTAAGTAAAATTAAATCATGTCTTTACCTGCAAGCCTTGTCTGGTCCACTCGCTTTGCACCATGGGAAAACAAACCGGGCCAAAGTCCCAGTGATGACAAAACACAATTTTCCTTAAAGGGGAACATTATCACAATTTCAAAAGGGTTAAAAACAATAAAAATCAGTTCCCAGTGGCTTGTTGTATTTTTTGAAGTTTCTTTCAAAATTTTACCGGTCCCGGAATATCCCTAAAAAAAGCTTTAAAGTGCCTTTTTTTCGTTCTTTGCAAAGACACTATCCATTTTCCTGTGACGTCATACAGTGCTGCCAATGTAAACAAACAATGGCGAATACCACAGCAAGATATAGTGACATTAGCTCGGATTCAGACTCTGATTTCAGCGGCTTAAGCGATTCAACAGATTACGCATGTTTTGAAACGAATGGTTGGAGTATGAAAGTATTGAAGAAGAAACTGAAGCTATTGAGCGAATAGCTATTGGCGCTATTCATAGCCATAGCATGGCCGAATAGCTGCGTTAGCATCGCCGGTAAAATGTGCGGACCAAACGATCAGGACTTTGGCATCTTGTGACACTGGAGCAACTTAAATCCTTCGATTGGTAAGTGTTTTTTTTGCATTAAATGTGGGTGGAAGGAAACGTAATATAGTTGCAAATGCATCTGCAGGTTATCCATACATCTCTGTGCCATGTCTGCTTTAGCACCGCCGGTAAATAGCATGTTAGCATCGATTAGCGTAGCATGTTAGCATCGATTAGCTGGCAGTCACGCCGCAACCAAATATGTCTGATTAGCACATAAGTCAACAACATCAACAAAACTCACCTTTGTGATTTTGTTGACTTTATCGTTGCAAATGAATCTGCAGGTTATCCATACATCTCTGTGCCATGTCTGTCATCGCCGGTAAAATGTGGAGACACTCTGGCACATTCAATGGGGGTCTGGCGGCAGACGCTTTTGCATCTTCGGGCCAGTGGTGAATCCCTCCCTGTTAGTGTTGTTACACCCTCCGACAACACACCAACAAGGCATGATGTCTCCAAGGTTCCAAAAAATAGTCGAAAAAAAGGAAAATAACAGAGCTGAGACCCGGTGTTTGCAATGTGTTGAAAATGAAAAAGGCGGCTGTATTACCTCCGTGACGTCACGTTCTGACGTCATCGACAAAAGAGCCATAAACAGAAAGGCGTTTAATTCGCCAGAATTCACCCATTTAGAGTTCAGAAATCGGTTAAAAAAATATATGGTCTTTTTTCTGCACCATCAAGGTATATATTGACGCTTGCATAGGTCTGGTGATAATGTTCCCCTTTAAATATTGAATTAAATAAAATACATCGCACATTTTTTGGCGTATCACAAGATTAAGCCTGCGTATCACTGGTTTGAGAGTCAGTGCCGTATACTGTTCAAAGTTAAAGTACGACACTTTCCTCACACAAAAAGTGCAACAATGTTAACATTAATTAGGCCGTCAGGTGTCCGGTTAGGTCAGTTTAGCCACGTACAGCGAGGAAACATTTTGCGGTTTCCACGGCAACAGCCCGTCAACTCGGTATCTGACTGTCGGATGTGTTCTATTCATCGTGTTGCTATTCAAACGCTGTCAGTCATGGATGCTGTCTTGCTGAGCTTCACGCAGTAGAAGCTCTCAAAACAGATTAAGTATTTTCGCTTGTAAGACACAGCGAGACTACAAGGACAACTTTCCTTGTGTGGTTCTGGTACTTATTGCCCACTTGAAGGACGAATTTAGTGGTCCATATGGGCGAGTGGGTGGTGCCTGCTGCATGGATCGTTAGCACAGGCTGTCAGGTGACGACACATCGAGGCTAATTGACAGCCGCAGTAGACGCTGGGATGTTGTGCTGTGACATTTGGTGGCCTAATGAAGCAGGTGAAGCAGCTTAGCTGGCCAAACAGCAAAATACAAGCTGGTAAACATTCCAAGGGGTCAGTTCAGCAGTGCTGTCGATGACGGCTGTGCGCTGTGCTATTTTGTGTGCTTCGTTGAATCGTACTTGCCAACGCTCCCGATTTTCCCGGGAGACTACCGAATTTCAGTGGCCCTCCTGAAAATCTCCCGGGCCAACCAAATCTCTCGAATTTCTCCCGATTTCCAATCAGACAACAATATTGAGGGCGTGCCTTAAAGGCACAATGCAAAGAGTCAGTGTTCAAAAACAAGGGAAAAAAAATACAAAAATGAGGGGAATTTTTTCGAACTAAGCAAAATTATCTGTCAATTGAACAAGAAAATTTGGCTTGTCAAGACTTTCCAAAACAAGTAAAATTAGCTAACCTCAATGAACCAACAAATACTGTCACGACTTGGACTATGGTACAGGTTTGTTTTCCTGTGGTGCAAATCGACTGAAGGTAATGAAATATTTTATTATTAACTCGGAAAAAAGGAACAAACAAAAGGCGCTTTCAGCAGAGGTTCAAAACTTGGCTTTGAAAACAAAACTATTACTACAACGTAAACTATGGGACATAAAAGAAAACTTGCAAACTATGGCATGAATAACGAAAACTTACTTGGAACGAGGGATTTTGGGTTAGTGCGTCTGCCTCACAATACGAAGGTCCTGAGTAGTCCTGGGTTCAATCCCGGGATCGGGATCTTTCTGTGTGGAGTGTGCATGTCCTCCCCGTGAATGTGTGGGTTCTCTCCAGGTACTGTGGCTTCCTCCCACCTCTAAAAACATGCACCTGGGGATAGGTTGATTGGCAACACTAAATTGGCCCTAGTGTGTGAATGTGAGTGTGAATGTTGTCTGTCTATCTGTGTTGGCCCTGCGATGAGGTGGCGACTTGTCCAGGGTGTACGCCGCCTTCCGCCTGATTGTAGCTGAGATAGGCACCAGCCCCCCGCGACTCCAAACGGAATAAGCGGTAGAAATGGATGGATGGATACTTGGAACGAGATATGGGCATGGATCATCAGCACAGATAGCTAGGGTGTGTTGAGGGTGAAGTCGCCAGGCTGACTGCCTGGCAACTACAGGCTTAAACAGTGCTGTTATTATTGACAGGTGTGTGAGTCCAAACAAATGAGCCAGGTGAAACTAATGGTTGTCATGGAAACTAAAACAAACCAGGGTGCGCAAAAACATGAACTAATGGGGTCAAAAACCAAACAGAACATAACTAAACAGAACATGATCACAAAGACATGACAAATACCTTTAAATAAGTATATTCTCACTAATAACAAGTGCACTTTCCTTGGTAGAAAAACAAAAGAGACTTTTTTGCTCAATATGTTGAAAAATATTATTAAATTAAGTAAATGCTAGTTCCATTATCTTGACATAATGAAATGCGCTCGGCATTACATTTCCTGAAACCAGCAAACTTATACTAAAAACAAATTTATTTTTCTTAACGGAAAGGCAACCGCTTGATCTCGGGTTCTCCTAGCCACTAAGGCAAATCATATTGTGTAAAAATGCATTTTTTCATCGACAACATGACATAATCGCGCCAAGTGTGTGCTCGTTCAGTCAATTAGTGTGCATATATACAGCCCTGCCCCCGGCCAAAATGTTTTTTATTGTAATTTTGAAGAATTTATCTGAATGTGCATAAACCTTTTCTGTTCAAAATTGTTAGAAATGTCACATGTTAAATGTTTAAATATTAACTGTCAGTTGAATGTACTTTACCAACTGTACTACTCTGTGAGTACGTATTTTCTATTGTTTCATTGAAAATAAAACAGCAAAGTCCATTTGACTGTCATCTGTTTTAATTATGAGACAGAATAGTGTCAAAGTCATGTTTTATTTTCATGCTTGAAATAAGATATTATTGATTTAAAAAAGTAGTTTTATACAACAGTTGATATTCTAGTTTCAAGCATGTTTTACTCAATGTAGGTCTTACATCTCAGCAACAAGCTGTAATATCTTATTGAGATAATTTAGGACCAAAACCCTTAAAACAAGTAAAACACTCAAACATAAAATTTGCTTCGTGAGAAGAAGTATCTCATCAGACAGAAAATAAGCAAATATCACCCTTATTTAAAGATATTTAATATTACTTAGATTTCAGTTTTTGCAGTTCACTGTCTTTAGCGGCCTCACTTACCTGAAAAGGAGACTATTATATATGTCTCCGTTATCCATAGTTTTATCTATAACCCATAAAGTAGTCCGGCACGGAGCTATTTCTCAGCGTGTTTATTCCAGCCAACACGTTAATACACTGACACACAACATCCGGATTCCCATCATGCATTGCTTCAAAACTACAGCAAGTAGTAATGTCCAAAAACATAACAGAGTCGAGGCGGAAGAACGAAGAAGAGACATGGCGATGACAAGTAAGAAAAAGAAGTACGCTTGCAAGTTCCAAAATGATTGGAAAAAATAATTTCAGTTCATCCAGGACAGCTCGAAGGGGAAGAGGTATGGTGCCTGCAAATTTTGTCGATCAGACTTCTCCTTTGAGCATGGTGGCCGAATGTGTGTATATATATATATATATATATATATATATATGCAAGTGTGCTTTCAACCCGCTTTAGCCCTTCTCCAACATTGTTTTAGTCTTATTAAATTATACAAAGCATCTATTATTTTTATTTCACCGCTTCACTTTTAAGCGAGCTTAGCTTTGCGTTGCTAGCCCCGTCACCACCACTCCCAAGACGGCAAGAGATTACACTCGGAGAAAGAAAAAGTGTGGCTTTGTGTACTTCATGCACCCTTTTAATGCTACGAGTGAATGTTGGATCATGGGTGTCGAACTCATTTTAGATCGGGGGGCTACATGGAGAAAAATCTACTTCCAAGTGAGCCGGACTGGTAAAATCAGGTCATGATAACTTAAAAATGAAGACAACTTCAGATTGTTTTCCTTGTTTAGAAATAGAACAAGCACATTCTGAAAATGTACAAATCATAATGTTGTTGTTTTTTTTTTTACAATTACATGTTGAGGTAAATAGTATTTCATCTTCATTTGTCATTAGTTATACTTTCTAAATAAATTATGTGATAATGTTTATCAGTCAACTCGTTGATATTCATGTTCAATCTATCAAGATAAAAAAATTAAAATCAAAATCAAATTATGGAATGTTATTTATGTAGTTTGCTCATTTTCCTTGACTGGTGCACTAACATCATGTGGTTTATTATTTTTTATATATGCAGCATAATGTACAAAGATACAAATAATTGCTATTGGGACATCTAGTGGACACATTTAGAACAGCAGTTTCTTTCATTCAAAAATGTCGACACCGGAATGCGAACAGGTAGGTTTGACACCCGTGCTTTCCTCTACACCTGGCGGATTGAACATGAACATCAACGAGTTAACCTAACCGTTAAGCTAAAAAGCAAACTGGCCGGCATGCATAAAACGGCAATGAATATCGTAGGGAGGAAAGAATATGAGCCTATACAGAGCATCTATGAGCAGGCAGTTAGGAAAAAAGCTAAGAAAATGATTTCCAATTCACAACACCCACTCTTCCCTGAATATGGAACCCTGCCATCGGGGAGAAGACTCCGGGTCCCACTATGCAAATCTAACCGCCTTAAATTATCATTTGTCCCAGCCTCCATTAAGCTGACCAACAATGTGCAATAGAATGTTAATACATAGGTAAGCACTTTTTTTTTTAGCACATAGCACTTTAGAAATAAACACTTTAGCACACAGCACTTTATCCATGAGCTCTAGTGCAATGCACACTGGTACTTTATCTCCATACTGTAGATTTTATGCCTACATCAAAGTGCCACCCATGTCTCTCAAGCTCCATGTTCTGATGTTTACATGTTTAAATGTTAGTTGTTTGGTTTTAGTTGTGTCTGTGCTTGTGTTTTTGTTCTGTTGTTTTTGTGTATGTCAAGAAAGCAATGATGCACTGTGTCCAAGACAAATTTCCCCGCGGGGACAATAAAGTTGAAAGTTGAACCTTGAACCTTGAACCTTAATCCATCACCCTTCTAGGCCTTATTCAGACATCATCAGCAATTTCTAAGAGTTTGTTGGTGACTGAGTGCAACATGCAGATAATGTAGTTGTCATTGGACATTTTAATAGAATACCTCAAATATCGCACTTCAGTCTAATCAACATTTGAAATCTTACTCAAATAATACATGAACCCACATATTTCAACGGAAATACAAACCCCGTTTCCATATGAGTTGGGGAATTGTGTTAGATAAAAATATGAACGGAATACAATGATTTGCAAATCTTTTTCAACCCATATTCAGTTGAATATGCTACAAAGACAACATATTTGATGTTCAAGCTGATAAACTTTTTTTTTTTGTTGCAAATAATTATTAACTTTATAATTTGATGCCAGCAACACGTGAAGCTCTACATAAAACAAGAATGGGAAAGAATTCCACTTTCAAAGCTTCAACAATTAGTTTCCTCAGTTCCCAAACATTTATTGAGTGTTGTTAAAATAAAAGGTGATGTAACACAGTGGTGAACATGCCCTTTCCCAACTACTTTGGCACGTGTTGTAGCCATGAAATTCTAAGATAATTATTATTTGCAAAAAAAAAAAAAATAAAGTTTATGAGTTCAAACATCAAATATCTTGTCTTTGTAGCATATTCAACTGAATATGGGTTAAAAAGGATTTACAAATCAGTGTATTCCATTTATATGTACATCTGACACAATTTCCCAACTCATATGGAAACGGGGTTTGTACAATAGACTTAATCTGGGGTGTTACCGTCTCTAAAGTTTTGGTGCTTTCATACACCACAGCAATGTCCAGTCACTACCTCATTAAATCTGAAGTTCTGACCCATTGTCAACGTTTCTGAGAATAACCAATGCTTTTGCAGCCGTAGCATCAATGCTGCTACAACCACGACTCTCTCTGGCCTACTGTCTTCGGTAATGGCACCTAATTATGTGGGCTCTATTGATAGCCTCACTGTTGACTGTAATGATACCTTGCGCAATGCTAT
Organism: Nerophis ophidion; assembly: GCF_033978795.1. Taxonomy (NCBI): domain Eukaryota; kingdom Metazoa; phylum Chordata; class Actinopteri; order Syngnathiformes; family Syngnathidae; genus Nerophis; species Nerophis ophidion. Next base: position 40,674,085 of record NC_084624.1, read on the forward strand.
TTATGGTATAGCACCCATTAAGCTAAAAAAAAAAGGCCCCTAAAAAGCGTACCCCCTGGTTGACGGAAGAAGCCAGAGCTCTTGAACAATCGTGTACAAAGCTGGAAGGCAAATGTCGTGCGACAAGATTGGAGGTATGTTGTCTGGCACAGAGTGATATTTTAATTACTTTTTTCTCTTGTTTAGCGAAAACTAATTATTACTACAATCTCATCTGTCTCAATAAAAACCCTAAATATTTATTTACACAGCAGCATCGTTACCCAACCCCTTCTCCTAGTAGTTCCACACACTCTGTTAAAGACGTTACCTGCCAGCTACAACTGGGTCTTTTAAACACAAATGCAACTGTGTGGATTACATCAAATGTTCTCCGAAATAATATCGCTCATTTTAAAGATAATGGAACTCTTATGACTCAAAACAAAAATGTCTGTTTGACCCACTTTCTGGGAAACTTATGGAGCTGTTTGTAATATTAGGGCCATCAGTGCTGAATACTATTAACTTATCACTATCCTCCGGTACTGTTCTCCTAGCATTCACAACAGTGTTGATTTGTTCTTGTTAGAATAATCATGTATATATAATACCACACAACTTTAGTATGCTTAAAGTCCGTTGCTATAGTTATTAGTTATTGTGCTCAAGCTGCATTTTTTCTATCTGATTAAGGACAAATCTTCTTGTCTGAGGGGTTGCCTCAGCCGCAGATGTTATCTTTGTTTTGGCCCGCTAACAGCCAAAGACTTCAAGGACCTCAACGAAGGTAAGATGACAGCACGCATACGAAGCAGAAACAAGGCAATCACAAGGCCCCAGCACATTCCGTCACGTATTGTGCGTACTGGACCTGCTTTGCATGATATATGTGACCACTCCTTTTAGAGGCGGCCTCAGTGATGTTGACTGTTGAACTCCTGAATAAACAGAGGGACGCGGGAGCTGTACCTTAGAGCGTAGGGCGAGACGGTGACTAAGTGTGCAGCTCCATGCCTTCTCCTCATGAGCTAAATTGAACTCTGTCTCTGCATGATTCCTTGCTTCTTGTCTGATTAATAAAGGTCATCAGTGTTTGAACCTGATAGTTCTCTGCTTAACAGACCTAACCTCAACTCTGACCTCTTGCTAAATGGTCAGTGTCGCACCTCTCCTTTAGCTCTAAAATCCTCTAAAAAAAATGTGAGTCCTTGCAGTCGGGTCTCAGGGAAAATTACTCTAATAAGCTGGCAATCGCAAAAGTGACCAATGATTTCTTAACAGCTATGGATGTCGATGTGTCATCTGTATTGCTGCTACTTGATCTCAGCGGTGCCTTCGATACCGTTGATCATAACATTCTATTAGAACGCATCAAATCACGTATTGGTATGTCAGAATTAGCTTTTTCCTTGTTAAGCTCCTATCCCACTTAAAGGATATATTGTGTATCCCATAATGACGTGACCTCGGAGCATGCTAAGGTCACCCGTGATGTCCCACAAAGGTTTGGTTCTTGGCCCTGTACTCTTTAGCATCTACAGTATATCCTGCTGCTTGGTGACATCACACGCTTTCACCGATGACACCCAACACGCCAGATTGTAGTCATCTGGAGGCGTGTCTTAATGGAATCAAACAATGGACGTCTGGCAAATGTTTGCATCTTATCGCAAAGAAAACAGAGATCTTGATTATCGGTCCTACTCGACACAGGCACTTGTTTACGAACACCACCCTAAATTTAGAAAATAAAACAATTGTCCAAAGTGATCCGGTAAAAAAATCTTGCATCATTTTTTTAACCCAATTGTCTCTTTTCAGCTGCACATTAAGAATGTTACTAAGACAGCCTATAAAATCTATAAAATATGTCCCAAAACAATAAAAAGAACAAAAAACTTGAAATAAATGAGGAAAACAAACCAAAATAAAAAGCAATATTAATATCACTAAAGTTTGAATCTGCCAAGGTTGCCCTTTATCACCGATTCTGTTCATAACTTTTATGGACCGAATTTCTAAGCGCAGTTAGGGCGTTGAAGGTACCTGGTTTGGTGGCTGCAGGATTAGGTCTCTGCTATTTGCAGATGATGTGGTCCTGATGGCTTCATCTGTCCAAGATCTTTAGCTCTCACTGGATCGGTCCAAGTCCTAGTCCATGGTTCTCGCCCGGGAAAGGGTGGAGTGCCATCTCCGGGTTGGGGAGGAGATCTTGCCCCAAGTGGAGGAGTTCAAGTAACTCGCAGTCTTGTTCACAAGTGAGGGAAGAGTGGATCGTGAGATCGACAGGCGGATCGATGCGGCGTCTTCAATAATGTGGATGCTGTATCAATCCGTTGTGGTGAAGAAGGAGCTGAGCCGGAAGGCAAAGCTCTCAATTTACCGGTCGATCTACATTCCCATCCTCACCTACGGTCATGGGCTTTGGGTTGTGAACGAAAGGACAAGATCACCGGTACAAGCGGCCAATATGAGTTTCCTCTGCCGGTTGGAAGGGCTCTTCCTTAGAGATAGGGTGAGAAGCTCTCTCATCCGGGAGGAGCTCAAAGTAAAGCCTCTGCTCCGAGAGGAGCCAGATGAGGTGGTTCGGGTATCTGCTCAGGATGCCACCTGGGGAGGTGTTTCGGGGATGCCCAATTGGTAGGAGGCCACGGGGAAGACCCCGCACATGTTGGGAAGACTATGTCTCCCGGCTGGCCTGGGAACGCCTCGGGATCCCCCGGGAAGAGCTGGACGAAGTGGCTGGGGAGAGGGAAGTCTAGGCTTCTCTGCTTAGTCTGCTGCCTCTGCGACCCAACCTCGGATAAGCGGAAGAAGATGGATGGATGGATGGATGGATAATATCACTAAAGCCAAAATAAATACGGACTACATCACATTGGAAACAAAAAATATATAAACTACAATAACTACAAAACTAAACAAATTAAATCAACAAAACAATAATTAAAATCAATATAGAGGGAAACAAAATTGCTGAAATAGTGCTCCAAATAACTAGTATACAAAAAGAGAACATAACCATTATTTTGGTATCTAGGGTAGTGCGCTAATAATTTTGCCCAGGTGGCACTTTCGTTCCGTTTTTTTGGTTATGCTATAGCGTCCTCAAAAATCTAAACATTTAAAAGCAATACTGAAGTTCATGCATGTTTTAAATAAAAGTAACGGAATTAGATTTTTAAGATCTTTCGAAATCAAATTTACGAACTTTCATAATATTTAAGGAGAATTTTAGACATTTTAAGGCCTCTAAATTCTAATTGTTGGATTTATTAGACTTAGACTTCACTTTTTTGTCATTCAAATTTGAACTTTACAGTACAGATAATAACGGATTTTCGTTGCATTAGCTCATGGTAGTGCAGGATAAAAACGCAATAAGGTGCAGATATAAATAAATATATTACTGTACAGACAAATATATTGCCTGACGTTTTGAGACTTTTCAAGACCTTACAGTCTGTGTGTGTTTGTGTGTTTGTGTGAGTGTGTGTGTTCCCTAGCTGCTGTAGCTACCTCTCTGAGCATAAATGTTTACTCCAGTCTTACTATTGACTTCAGCGCTGCTTCCTGCTCGCTCCCATTTGCGTGGTCACTTCCTATCCGCGTATTTTTTATTTAATTTAAATATTTTTGGAATCAAATACGGATATCCATGTCGAACACAACAGCTTACTGGCGACTCTATCAGTCACTGCAACCATGATTGTCAGCAGGCCCGGCCCGGCCCTAACCAACCTGGCGCCCTAGGCAAGATTTTAGGTGGCGCCCCCCCACATCGGCAGTGAAGTGTATATACTCACAAGAAACCGAATAGCTTTGTCTTTGACCTTTTTTTTTTTACTTAAAGAAAGCAAATTAACAATCAGAATAGTTAACAAGATATAAAAAAATATGAATAAATAAATGAATACAAAAAATAAAAAATGAATATGAGAAATACAATATTTTTGACATACATTTAAAACGTTTCAACAAGATGCATAAAATAAATTAAAAATACAATATAAATAAGGCTGTATGATGTTAACGTCATTATCTTCCTCTTTATGCTCTACCTATCTTGTACAAAACTTTTTTGAACCACATCTAAACTACTGTAATATTTTCTGGTGTAACACCTTCCCTACCTACCTTCACAAATTAGAATCCATGCAAAAGAAAATTATACGGGCCCTGTCAGGGTCCAAGTTTAATGCCCCCACTCGTCATCTATTTCATAAATATCATCTCTTAAGACAGACAGAGTTCAATATTTATCAAAATGCTTGTTTAACCTATCAAGTCATTTACAGGCTGAATCTTAGGCTCTGTAGTTTGGTTCCTATCTACCATCCCCAGCATGCCCACAACACTCCTAACTTAGATCTGATAACAGGTAAACATCGTTTACTGGCTTGTTCCGCTCGCAGTGTCGTATGCAGGGGACCAAAGATTTGGAACCAGCTTAATGAGAGCCTCAAGATGCTGTATCCATTCTCCAACTTCAAAAAGAAACTGAAAAATGACCTATTAACCACATATCTTTAATGCCTCATGTGGGGTCGACTACTGTTGGGTTTTGCATGGTTGAATGAATGTATGTATGTATGTGTATGCTTGCTTTAGTACTATTTTCTTGTGTTTATCATATTGCGTTGTTGTTGTTTTGTTTTTGTTTTTTGTTGTTGTGGTTGCTACCATATTTGATCTTTCCATGTATATATTGTCCTTTGGACCCCTGTCAAAAGCTTCTTCTAGCTTATTTGGGGGACCCTTTCACGTACCAACATCTTTAAATGATGATATTCACCACTATTGTAAATGTTATATGGTATTGTGAATAAACTTGTAAAACTCGTAAATGATATGCAAATTAGATTAGATTCAATTTATTGTCATCATTACAGTGAAATGCTGAATAGCAGAATGCAAAGTAACAGTATAATATATTATATGAGAATGTTATGTTATGATTATCTTTAAGCGAATCACAGCAGTGCTCAAATTAAAAAACAGCATTCCCTCTCATGTGATATTGCTTATTTAACATTAAAGATGTGCACTTTAACAACTAGGCTTACAACTATACCTAATATATAAAGGGGTGGAAAAGTGACTATTACCTGCAGGGCAAACATTAGCTAACCAGAAGGCAATAACAATGTAAACAAAAAACACCTGCTTAAAATATCTAATACAAATGTCCCTGATGGAATTTAAGGTGGGAGTACTGTAATTATCTAACGTTACATTATTATTTTCCATAACAATTTAGCCCCTTCCACAATAGTAACCCGACGTTAAAACAGAACTAGCTATTTATTGATTAGCAATTGCCGAATCATGTAACATTAGCATAATGCTAAAAAGCCAGGTTACTATCACATTCTGTAACAGACAAATAATTTCATGTAGGCTAACGTTACCTACCTCTGTCCTCCTCTTCTTTTCTCTTTTTTCTTCCCTGGGCACCTGACAGTTTTGGCCGTTTTGACATCTTGTGTAGATTTTTTGATGTGGTGACTTCCAAAAAAAGAGTCATGATACGGGAAGGGGTGGAGGGGGGGCGCACCGTGAGGGGGAAGGGGGGGGGGGGGGGGGGGTGTAATGTTGTAACAAATAATATTTATATTAAATAGGCTTTACCTTGCATTTTAATTAAGGTGGGATTATTTTTTGTATTTAGAAATAATAGTACCATTTTTTTTTTTCCTCCAATATTTGTGGCACTGGCGTGGCGCCCCCTGATGGACGGCGCCCTTAGCATTTGCCTATACGGCCTATGCCAGTGGTTCTCAAATGGGGGTACGCGTACCCCTGGGGGTACTTGAAGGTATGCCAAGGGGTACGTGAGATTTTTTTTAATATTCTAAAAAATAGCAACAATTCAAGAATCCTTTATAAGTAGATTTATTGAATAATACTTCAACAAAATATGAATGTAAATTCATAAACTGTGAAAAAAAATACAACTACAATATTCAGTGTTGAAAGCTAGATTTTTTCTGGACATATTCCATAAATATTGATGTTAAAGATTTATTTTTTTGTGAAGAAATGTCTAGAATCCGCATTGCTGGCATAAGGTCGGACACGTTTCCAGTGAGGGTTGGACTCCGCCAAGGCTGTCCTTTGTCACCGATTCTGTTCATAACTTTTATGGACAGAATTTCTAGGCGCAGCCAAGGCGTTGAGGGGATCCGGTTTGGTGGCCACGGGATTAGGTCTCTGCTTTTTGCAGATGATGTAGTCCTGATGGCTTCATCTGGCCGGGATCTTCAGCTCTCACTGGATCGGTTCGCAGCCGAGTGTGAAGCGACCGGATTGAGAATCAGCACCTCCAAGTCCGAGTCCATGGTTCTCGCCCGGAAAAGGGCGGAATGCCATCTCCGGGTTGGAGAGGAGACCCTGCCCCAAGTGGAGGAGTTCAAGTACCTAGGAGTCTTGTTCACGAGTGGGGGAAGAGTGGATCGTGAGATCGACAGGCGGATCGGTGCGGCGTCTTCAGTAATGCGGACGTTGTATCGATCCGTTGTGGTGAAGAAGGAGCTGAGCCGGAAGGCAAAACTCTCAATTTACCGGTCGATCTACGTTCCCATCCTCACCTATGGTCATGAGCTTTGGGTTATGACCGAAAGGATAAGATCACGGGTACAAGCGGCCGAAATGAGTTTCCTCCGCCGGGTGGCGGGGCTCTCCCTTAGAGATAGGGTGAGAAGCTCTGCCATCCGGGAGGAACTCAACGTAAAGCCGCTGCTCCTCCACATCGAGAGGAGCCAGATGAGGTGGTTCGGGCATCTGGTCAGGATGCCACCCGAACGCCTCCCTAGGGATGTGTTTAGGGCACGTCCAGCTGGTAGGAGGCCACGGGGAAGACCCAGGACACGTTGGGAAGACTATGTCTCCCGGCTGGCCTGGGAACGCCTCGGGATCCCCGGGAAGAGCTAGACGAAGTGGCTGGAGATAGGGAAGTCTGGGCTTCCCTGCTTAGGCTGCTGCCCCCGCGACCCGACCTCGGATAAGCGGAAGAGGATGGATGGATGAACGGATGGATGGATGTCTAGAATTAAGTTCATGAATCCAGATGGATCTCTATTACAATCCCCAAAGAGGGCACTTTAAGTTGATGATTACTTCTATGTTTGGAAATCTTGATTAATAATTGAATCACTTGTTTATTTTTCAACAAGTTTTTAGTCGTTTTTACATCTTTTTTTCCCAAAGAGTTCAAGAAAGACCACTACAAATGAGCAATATTTTGCACTGTTATACAATTTAATAAATCAGAAACTGATGACATAGTGCTGTATTTTACTTCTTTATCTCTTTTTTTTAACCAAAAATTATTTGCTCCGATTAAGGAGTACTTGAATTAAAAAAATATTCACAGGGGGTACATCACTGAAAAAAGGTTGAGAACCACTGGCCTATGCCACGGGCCGGCCCTGATTGTCAGGTACTAACACCGTATCCTTTCATGAGTATGACTCAGTCCCCGTTTACACTAATGCAGGGTTCTCCAGGGTAAATCACACCTAACCTTTTCCGTGTCCACACACAAAAAAATGCCACCGTTTAAGACTCCCGCCCTCCACCTATTACGCATGCTCGGAAAATGCGCACGTCATAATCACCTCCAGTGTTGCTTTGTGTGCAAGTTCTTAAATGTAACTTATCTGAACAATATCCAGTGTTGTGGTATTTCAATTAACTGGAATCCAGTGTGCTGTGGGGCCCTATTGTAGTGAATCACACCTGAGCCATCATAAATTGATCAAATCTGTATTAGACACGTAAACAATGAGATAAAGAACATTTTACATCAATCAAAGTCGGGATGTAGATATCCAGAGGTGGGTAGAGTAGCCAGAAATTGTACTCAAGTAAGAGTACTGTTACTTTAGAGATTTATTACTCAAGTAAAAGTAAGGAGTAGTCAGCCAAATATTTACTTGAGTAAAAGTAAAAAGTATGTTGTGAAAAAACTACTCAAGTACTGAGTAACTGATGAGTAACCTGCTTGTTTAATGATTACAGCAACAAATAATGCACAAAAACATAAAAATAGCAATGAGCAAATTCAGAGCCAGGAATATCTCCTAAACAACTAAAACAATAATATATATTAAATAATAATACATTAAAATAAAAAAAAAGTAAGGCACATTGAGCCACAATAACTTAATAGCACCTTAGGCTCAGTAGGCATTCCTTGATTGATTAATTGATTGAAACTTGTATTAGTAGATTGCAGTACAGTACATATTCCGTACAATTGACCACTAAATGGTAACACCCCAATAAGATTTTCAACGTTAATCAATGACTTAATTAATGACCAAGTCGAGGTGATCTACCTCATATATACATATACATACACAGTGTATGTATATATACATATACATACACACATATCATTTATGTATATATATATATATATATATATATATATATATATATATATATACATACATTTATGTATACTGTATATAATTTATATTTATTTATTTTGCCGCTTTTGTTCACATGTTAAAGGTGTTTTAATGAATATACATGCATGTTTAACACAGATTCCTATCTTTCATGAAGACAAGACTATAAGTCGGTGTATTACCTGATTCTGATGGCTTGCATTGATTGGAATCAGACAGTATAGTGCTGATAAGGTCCACGTTTTCAAATGGAGGAGAAAAAAAGTTACTCCTTTCTGTCTAATACCACATGAAAGTCGTTGGTTTTTGGCATCTTATTTGTCCAGCTTCCATATTCGTTTTTATACACTTTACAAGAAATACATTGGCGGCAAACTCCGTAGTTTGCTAGCTTGTTTGTGCTGGCTTTCGGAGACTCTTATTTTGTTAGCGCAGGCGTGACGGAGCGGCACTTTTATTGTGAAGACAGGAACTGTGCGATCAGTCTTTAGGCTTTTGACGGGAAGTACGGTTGAAATAAAAAGTGTCTCTTTTCCTTTACACTTTTGATTGATTGATTGAAACTTTTATTTGTAGATTTCACAGTACAGTACATATTCCGTACAATTGACCACTAAATGGTAACACCCCAATAATTTTTCAACTTAAGTCGGGTTGTACGTGAGACGGTCATGTGACCGCCTGGCTCTGTTCGATTGGTCCAACGTCACCAATGACTGCATGTGATTGGTGAAACGCAGGCATGCGTATCCTACATTGAAGGTTTGTCTGACAAACCAAAACAAACATTAACAGATCGATTAAAAAAAAAAAGCAGTGAGTAACGACCTGAATGTAGATAAATGGAGCAGAGTAAAAGTAGCGTTTCTTCTCTATAAATATACTCAAGTAAAAGTAAAAGTATGTTGCATAAAAACTACTCTTAGAAGTACAATTTATCCCAAAAGTTACTCAAGTAGATGTAACGGAGTAAATGTAGCGCGTTACTACCCACCTCTGTAGATATCTGGTCAGGACATTCCTCACTTTTTTGCCTTCACATTTATTGTCCATTCGTTTTTGGCGACTTTATATACTCTGGACCTAGACGCTTATTCCGAAAAATAACTGATACAGTCTGCTTTGCCAGTCCAAATGCATTCGCCGTTTTCCTCGACAGCCAGATAATACAAAGCACACCCATCGTTTTTTTTTTTTTTTTTTAGCACATCCACGGTAGCTCGCATTCTTGTTGTCTCTCCTTTGACAAATGGACAAAGTTTTTTCGCTAAGTAGAAACACAGCTGACCCGGCCGGACATTGGAAAGTTCTCTTGCCGTCTGAGAAGTGTTGTATCCCAAATAGCTGCAAACGCTTTCTCTTACGGTATTCATGTGTGATTTCCATAAGAGTCTGTACATGTAGTAGAAAGAGAAACACGGGCATGTCTGGATGACTCGCCTCCATATTTCCAGTGGTTAGCTCCGAGTCACGAAACCGCTTTATTATGAAGCTGGCTGTGGCGCGTTCTTTCTGATGTCACTTCCTGTGTGGGCGCGGCCTTTCTGGTGTCACTTCCTCTCCAAACTCACTTTGTAAATGATCAATAAGTCCATACAAAGCTACGCGATGGAGATTCAAGAAATACAAGGCTGACTTACCCTTGTCAAAATTTGTCCGAGAAGGGGTACTTTAAACGTTGTTTTTTATGGCTGAAACGGGGCTTAGGATAAATAATTATTTGTTTAAGGCATGGGTGTCAAACTCTGGCCCACGGGCCAAATTTGGCCCACCATGTAATTTCATTTGGCCCTGGAGGCAATATCAAATTAACATTAGAGCTGGCCCGCCGGTATTATACAGAGGCGGTGCCGCTGTAACACCGCATTCACCGCTAATGCTCATACTTGCCAACCCTCCCGATTTTCCCGGGAGATTCCCGAAGTTCAGTGCCCCTCCCGAAAATCTCCCGGGGGCAACCTTTCTTGTGAATATCTCCCAATTTCCACCCGGACAACAATATTGGGGGCCGGGCTTTAAAGGCAATGCCTTCAACGTTCTCTAAAACCTGTCGTCACGTCCGCTTATCCTCCATACAAACAGCGTGCCGGCCAAGCCTCATGATATAAGCAGCTTGTACACACTCATAAGTGAATGCAAAGCATACTTAGTCAACAGCTATACAGGTCACACTGAGGGTGGCCGTTTAAACAACTTTAACACTGTTACAAATATGCACCACACTGTGAACCCACACCAAACAAGAATGACAAACACATTTCGGGAGAACATCCGCACCGTAACACAACAGAACAAATACCCAGACACCCTTGCAGCACTAACTCGTCCAGGACGCTACAATACACGCTACCACCTAAAAGGTTAATTTGTTCATCCTTGGCTCGCGGCTTTGTTCAGTTTTAAATTTTGTCCTTCTCTATATTTGAGTTTGACACCCCTGGTTTAAGGGGTTAATTGACCTACTGTAGACATGGCTTCAGCGACCCTCCCCCACAACCTGTAATTGGCCAACACGTTGCCTTCGTTTGTTGTTTGGATTGGTAGAATTGTATGATTGACAAACCCAGATAGGAAGAATAGAGTGTTGGCCACTCCGATCCAGTGTTAACATTGACATCAGTTCTTAACTTAGTTGTAGTCATGATATAATAATTTACATATTACCATGTGGAATATGTTAAATTTATACATTTTTGTTTCGGTGGTGAGAAATCAAACATATAAATAAACACAAGAAAAATCATCATTGGCTCTTTTTTGTAAGACACTCCCCACCCCTCTTTCACATGTACACTGTTAAAGGCCTACTGAAACCCACTACACACAGTAATTTGGACATCTGTGTTGCTGAATCTTTTGTAATTAGTTAAATTAATAATGGAGACGTCAAATAAGAATGCTGTTGGTGGAAAGCGGTGGATAGCAGCTGTCTTTAGCACCAAAACACAGCCGGTGTTTCTTTGTTTGTTGTGAAGCTTTAACACAGAGTGGTCGAGCGAACATGTTCCTCTACGTCAGGGGTGCCCATTACGTCGATCGCGAGCTACCAGTCGACCGTGGGGGGTGTGTCAGTCGATCTCCAGCCAGGCTTTTAAAAAAAATAGACCTAAAAATTTGTGATCATCAATCTTCACCAAGACGTCGATTAAATGACATTCACGGTACCGGAGGGTCTTGTGAGATGACGCTGGCTGCTGCAAGATCATTATTATTAAAATATGACCGAGAAGAAGGCGACAAACACTTTTTATTTCAACAGACTCTCGCGCCGTACCTTCCGTCAAAACTCTAAAGGCCGACTGCACATTTCCTATCTTCACAATAAAAGCCCTGCTTCATGCTGCCTGCGCTAACTAAATACAGAGTCTTGGAAAACTGGCGTGCACAAGCGATCCCTCAGAAAGCTGGCGTGCACATCACTTGTGCACGCCAGCTTTCCGAGAATCTGTATTTAGTTAGCGCAGGCAGCATGAAGCAGGGCTTTTATTGTGAAGATAGGAAATGTGCAGTCGGCCTTTAGAGTTTTGACGGAAGGGACGGCGCGAGAGTCTGTTGAAATAAAAAGTGTTTCTCGCCTTCCTCTCTGTCATTTTTTCATAATAATGAACTGGCAGCAGCCAGCATCATCTCACAAGACCCTCGGGTGCCGTGAATGTCAATCAAGCAAGCTACGGAATTTGCCGCCAATGTTTTTCTTGTAAAGTGTATGGAAGCTGGATGAATTAGATGCCAAAAACCAACCACTTTCACGTGGTATTGTACAGAAAGGACAACTTTTTTTCTCCTCCATTTGAAAATGTGGGCGTTATCATCATTACTGTCTGATTCCAATCAATGCAAGTCATCAGAATCAGGTAATACACCAACTTACATTTAACTTGTTTACAAAAATGTCTCTTTCATATCCATCCATCCATCCATCCATTTTCTACCGCTTATTCCCTTTCGGGGTCGCGGGGGGTGCTGGCGCATATCTCAGCTACAAGCGGGCGGAAGGCGGGGTACATAAATAAATAAATATAAATGATATATATAAATGAGGTAGATCCCCTCGAGTTGGTCAATTGAAAAGTAGCTCGCCTGCAGAAAAAGTGTGGGCACCCCTGCTCTACGTCAACCAGCAAGTTTTTGGATGGGAAAATTTTGATATTAAGTCGGCTCTTCCCGGAGACTTCAGTGGATTATGGGACCTCCTCCTGTTGCTGTCAAAAAGGCAGCTGTGATCTTGGCTCCTCGGCTTCTCTCAGAGACACTGGTGTTCACCGCAGCCATCCGACTTTCAGGTATGACAGTATAATCTCACTAAAATAGTATTAACACAATAAGCAGTTAAGGGATTTTCCAGAATTATTCTAGTAAATGTGTCTAATTACATCTGAAATGCACCCACTGCCGCCGCCCGGAGCCGTCGCTTTTTCTTTTCTTAGTTTTTTTTTTAGTGCCTCACTCTAACTTTCCTCATGCACGAAACTTTCATCCTTGCTCAAAGTAATGGGGAAATCGTCGCTTTCTCGGTCCAAATAGCTGGCGCTTTTGGAGAGTGGCCATGCGCAACCCAGGGGTCCCTGGTTCAAATCCCACCTATTACCAACCTCGCCACGTCCGTTGTGTCCTGAGCAAGACACTTCACCCTTGCTCCTGATGGGTGCTGGTTAGCGCCTTGCATGGCAGCTCCCTCCATCAGTGTGTGAATGTGTGTGTGAATGGGTAAATGTGGAAGTAGTGTCGAAGCGCTTTGAGTACCTTGAAGGTAGAAAAGCGCTATACAGGTACAACCCATTTATTATGATTTATTATCTTGCTGCTGGAAGCTATGATTTATAAACAATGTGAGGATGTGAGGAGCCCTACAACCCGTGACGTCACGCGCACATCGTCTGCTACTTCCGGTACAGGCAAGGCTTTTTTATTAGCGACCAAAAGTTGCGAACTTTATCGTGGATGTTCTTTACTAAATCCTTACAGCAAAAATATGGCAATATCGCGAAATGATCAAATATGACACATAGAATGGACCTGCTATCCCCGTTTGAATAAGAAAATCTCATTTCAGTAGGCCTTTAAAGAGCTGTGATTGGATATATTCCACAGTTGTCCAGCCATCGGCAGGACAAAATTAAATCTGATTGGATTTTTTTTTCTGTCAACATTTTTATCTCGTTTTTATTTGTTAACTTAAATGTTAGTTCATTGTTTTAGCTCCTTTGTCAAAGTACATTTTTTTTTGTTATTTATTTTCTTATTCCTACCAGATCCAACGTAAAAAACAAAACAAAACCCAAATAAAAAGAAGACCTTCCAGCCCTGTGTGGGCAGAGCCCGCCCACAGAGTCAGCATTTTAATCCTGGTGTAAAATGGTAATCGGTGGCGTAAGTGCGAGTCGCTGCACACCAAATTTGATTTTTTTGGGGCTCAAGTGACAATGATCAGATTTTTTTTGCCAGTCTAAATGCTCCAAAGTGCTTGAAACCTGATCTTTTGGTGTCAGATCCAGGCAACATCAGTAGGTATTCCAAATCCGATTGGAATATAATATTTTCAAAATTTGACTTCAGTCTAAACGGCAACGCGACCTGTATGCGTCTTGAATGCAACTTTTTTGTCAACAACATCCGGTTTCGGTGGCCAAATTTTGGGTGTATCACTCGTGCACGGATAATAATCCATATGTAATTTGTAAAGATATATTTAAATATTACATACATTAATTCCAAAGAAATAAGTGAAGTGAATCATATTTATATAGCGCTTTTCTCAAGTGACTCAAAGCACTTTTACATAGTGAAACCCAATATCTAAGATACACTGGGAGCAGGTGGGTAAAGTGTCTTGCCCAAGGACACAACGGCAGTGACTAGAATGGGCTGAGCGAGGATCGAACCTGGAACCCTCAAGTTGCTGGCACGGCTACTCTACCAACCGAGCTATACCGCCCCGGTAGCAATTGTTGATGGACCGGAACTGAAGCTGTGACATATTTGTATGTATAAAGTTGAAGTTGTCGTGAATTTATCCCCTGCATTCGATCCATCCCCATGTTCACCCCCATGGAGGGGAGGGGAGCAGTGAGCAGCAGCGGTGGCTACGCCTAGGAATCATTTGGGTAATTTAACCCCCAATTCCAACCCTTGATGCTGAGTGCCAAGCAGGGAGGCAATGGGTCCCATTTTTATAGTCTTTGGTATGACTCGGCCGGGGTTTGAACTCACAACCTTTCAGTCTCAGGGCAGAGACTCTAACCACACGGCCACTGAGCAGGTCGATTTACTTAGGTGGGTTGAAAGATAAAGCTAAGGTAGATCCACGCTGATGTTTGCGTTGCCTCTACCTAAAAAGCTATAAAAAGATTACAACTCTCCCAGATATATTGCACTATATATGTCAGGAAGTCGCATGGCTGCGGTAGTTGTGACCCCAAGTTGGAAGAAAAAGAAGATTGGCGTGTAGGTAAGAGTCTTTAGTACTCTAAAAATAGGAGGAGGCAGTCATACATGTAAAGGTTCTCAACATAATCCTCCAGCACTGAGGAACAGGCGAGGCAGGCATAAATAGCCACCTGATTGGCAACTGCAACCAGGTGTGCCGGGCTGCCAATCAGGGACAGGTGAGGCTAACGAGCGTTCAGCAAGACATGCAGGAAAGGCAACAAAATTAAGAGCGCCGACAGGAAACAAACACCAAACAAGGAACCACAACTAGAAGTGAAGTGCCAGATCGTCACAATATACCGTATGAATATATTAATAATATAATATAATTAATATAATTATTTTTTTCCCCTCAAAACTCGACAGTGCGCCTAATGTACGGAATAATTCTACTTTTGCTCACCGACCTCGAAGCTATTTTATTTCGGTAAACGGTGTGATTAATAGTGTGACCAGTAGATGGCAGTCAAACATCAGAGAGACGTGCTAAGATATATAATGGTAATATCACTCAAGTAAACAACACCAACATTTTTATATGTTCCATTGAAAATATAGAACACTACACACGGCGCTCAAAAAATCTATCAAAATGTTTTAATACGACTGTGGTAAGCTTTGAAGCCGCTCCACTTGGTGGATTGTCTGCGCATAATAAAAAAGTATTGTTATGGTGTGTGAATAAAGTAAGACATCGTGGAGGGGAGCGTGGTCGGTGTGCCTCCTGCGGGAAGGGAGTGTGTATGGCCCGGTTTTGAAGCCCAACTGACAGGTGAGTGGATTGCCCAGCTGGGATTGGTTATTTAATCACCTGTCTCCTTTATCAGCAGCGTCCGAGACTATGAGGGGGGCGGAGGAGAGAGGAGCAGACACACACGAGCGAGCAGACCAGACCAGAACATTGCACAACATAAATACAAAAATAAAAGACTTTTTGAACCCTGGACTTGGGCTCTCGAGGATTCTGTCCGTCCCACAGGAACCCACATATAGAGACCTCCACAGACATATTATCTGGCGTATTGTTTCGCAATATTATGCAAAAGCAACTTGTCTTACCTTCTGGTGCCTGCTGATCTGTATTTGCGATCTTTATTAATCCTGAAAAATTGCACGCGTCCACTTTTGTAGTTTGTACCAACAACGCAGTCGATAAGCTTCTTCTTTTCGTCTATCCTATTGTTATGGGACATTCATCCTCCGCTGTTGCCATTTCTTATATAATGTAGTGTAAAGTTCTTATTTATATCTGTCGGTAAACTCGCCATCAAAACATTAAAATAAACGGATGTAGTGAGTTTAAATTAATCACCCAAGGAACTTTAGTTATGAGAGTTCCGGTCGGACGGTTTTCCACGGGACACATTTACGGCCTTGCTGTTTCCGTATGAGGAGATGCTACTCCGTTATTGATTTAAGTGAACTCTGAATGTCATTACAACATTTAGCTCCATCGTTTGATACTTCTTTAACTCCCGTCCTTGCACGCCACACCGCTACAACAAATATGACGTAAATAAGTTAAGTTAAAGTTAAAGTACCAATGATTGTCTCACACACACAGTAGGTGTGGTGAAATGTGTCCCCTGCATTTGACCCATCCCCTTGATCACCCCCTGCGAGGTGAGGGGAGCAGTGGGCAGCAGCGGTGGCCGCGCCCGGGAATCATTTTTGCTGATTTAACCCCCAATTTCAACCCTTGATGATGAGTGGAGGCAATGAGTCCCATTTTTATAGTCTTTGGTGTGACTCAGCCGGGGTTTGAACTCACAACCTACTGATCTCAGGGCGGACACTCTAACCACTTGGCCACTGAGAAGGACCGCCCACTGTCAGAAAGTGGCTTGAAGATGATCTGTAAAACATAATCCATGCAACATTTTGACCAAAGAACCACAATTACATGTTATGTAGACCACAATTTTGAAAAAAATCAAATATTAGTATGACTATAATCCGGTGCGCCTTTTATATGAAAAAAGATCGAAAATAGAAGATTCATCGGCAGTGCACCTTATAATCCGGTGTACCCTATGGTCCAGAAAATACTGTACATCTATTAGAGATGCGCGGATAGGCAATTATATCATCCGCAACCGCATCACCAAAGTCGTCATCCACCCACCGTCCACCTGAACCAACATTTTATCAGAACCGCAACTGCCCGCCACCCGCCCGCTGAAATATATCAGAGGTTGGCCACTTTTACCACTCACAGAGCTATTTAAACCCGTTTCACAGAGTAATGAAGACAATTGGAGCCGCTAACGTTCTCGCGAATATCCCATGGCGTTCATCCTGATGACAAGAATATGGGCGTGCTGTGAAGCCATTGCCTTTGACACCTTCAACAACATGTACAAACCGATTGTCAGTCCGGCAACATGTTGTGTGCAGCTTTCGCAATCACACGTACAAGATTGAAAGGCATACTGGGTGATACAGAGTACACTGATGGTTGTGATATAAACAACTTTAACACTTACTAATATGAGCCACGCCGTGAAGCCACACCAAACAAGATTGACAAACACATTTCGGGAGAACATCCTCACAGTAACACAACATAAACGCAACACAACAAATACCCAGAATCCTTTGTATCTGTGACAATTCCTGAATATATTTTACACCCCCGCGCCCCCAACCCCGCCCACCTTACCGACGCACGGGGGTATGGTTTGCTGCTAGCGGGGTGTATAAAATAGTCAGGAAGTATCATGGGTACAAAGGATTCTGGATATTTGTTGTGTTGCGTTTATGTTGTGTTACTGGGAGGATGTTCTCCCGAAATGTGTTTGTCAATCTTGTTTGGTGTGGCTTCACAGCGTGGCGCATATAACTAAGAGTGTTAAAATTGTTTATATCACAACCATTAGTGTACTCTGTGTCACCCAGTATGCCTTGCAGTGTGTGTGTTGCCGCGGAAACCACACACAACATGATGCTGGACTGACAAGCAGATCGTACATGCTGTAGAAGGCGCCAAAGTCAATGGCTTCATAGCACGTCCTAATACTTATTATCTGGGTGACTGCCGGCAGTCATTCAAGAGAATATTAGCGTCTCCTATTGTCTTCTTCGCTTTGTGACACGGGTCTTAAATGGCTCTTTGAATGGCAAAGGATACCGATCCCAGAACCATGTATATCATATATTTCCGGATGGTTCAACCGCCACCCGCCCGGATCTAATTAAAATCTATTTTTTCGTCATGTCACCCGCCCGACCCGCGGTTTATCCGCGGATTCTGCGAATGAGACCGCAAACCGCGCATCTCTAACATCTATTCATACATTGTATTACTTTAATTTATTTTCACATAAAAAAAAATAAATACAAAATCCCACAAATTTTTAAGGTGTGGCGACTTTTCTTTTATTTTGGAGTATCAGTACCAACTTCTTTCTTCATTTACGGAAGACACTCAGCTTCTTTTATCGAACTGTGCATGCAAGTGATGTCGAGGCCACATTGGGGCCACTGCTGGAGCCTGATAAAGATCACCTTTTTCTTGTTGTGTAAAGAGTCAAACATTTTGGAAAAATCTGATTTGGGCCACAAGTAGTCTATGTTTTAACTGACATCGCGTTAAGACTGTATAATGTCAGCACGGATTGGCTTATGCATCCCATGAAACCTCCTCCAGGAACTCTTGGTGTCACATGTCCCCCAGCTAATGATGTGAAGAACCAGAAACCATTAGACTCCGACCACTTTCCCACACTCCCTCGGTTCGCAGCCAAAGCAGGAACGTGGCCGCCATTCCTCTGAAACGAATCCGGAGCCAGAAAACAAGAGAGAAGCAATCAGAACCGCTGTTGATCCTCCTGGGGATTGGAGCCCCTCGCTCCACGACACTGAGAAATGTTGCGTGCATGCTCAGATTCCGAATATAGTTGCAGATCAATGCAGCCAGTGCCATCCGCAAGTGGATACGAGACAGCCGGCACGTGTTTGTGGGTCTGCCAGGTGATTGTAACACAACCTGTAGACACAGTGCCAATAAAAGTGCAATAAAGACTTAAATTAAACCCGAGAGTATTAAAAAAACCCTTAAGACCAATCTACTTCATCTATGTGTGCAGGGCTGAATCACAGCTAGCGACCGTGACATTTTATTTTTTCTTGCACCAACCTTGGAGCGCTTCTATTTTGGGAAACAGAAAATAAGTTGAAGTTGAAAACTTGTAGTCGTTCTTCTAAATGTCATCACTGGAATAGGATGACTCACTGGAGATAAAAAGGTAGAATTACAAAAGGTTTTGAGTGGTTGTTACGTCTTTTAAAATGGGTCAAAGATGCCTTCACAGGGTTAGTACGTACGCTTTGCTTAGATCTTACCTTTCAAAGTCCTCAGCAAGATTCCTTAGAGGTAATAAATCCATACATTGAACCATTTCGATATTTAATATTAGGGCTGTTCCGATCCCATACATGTAAATAAATACAAACCCCGTTTCCATATGAGTTGGGAAATTGTGTTAGAGGTAAATAAAAACAGAATACAATGATTTGCAAGTCCATATTCAATTGAATGCACTACTAAGACAAGATATTTGATGTTCAAACTCATAAACTTTATCTATTTTTTTTGCAATAATAATTAACTTAGAATTTCATGGCTGCAACACGTGCCAAAGTAGTTGGGAAAGGGCATGTTCACCACTGTGTTTCATCACCTTTTCTTTAAACAACCCTCAATAAACGTTTGGGAACTGAGGACACTAATTGTTGAAGCTTTGAAAGTGGAATTCTTTCCCATTCTTGTTTTATGTAGAGCTTCAGTCGTTTAACAGTCCGGGGTCTCCGCTGTCGTATTTTACGCTTCATAATGCACCACACATTTTTGATGGGAGACAGGTCTGGACTGCAGGCGGGCCAAGAAAGTACCCGCACTTTTTTTTAACGAAGCCACGCTGTTGTAACATGTGCTGGATGAAGCTTGGCATTGTCTTGCTGAAATAAGCAGGGGCGTCCATGAAAAAGACGGCGCTTGGATGGCAGCATATGTTGTTCCAAAACCTGTATGTACCTTTCACCATTAATGATGCCTTCACAGATGTGTAAGTTACCCATGTTTTGGGCACTAATGCACCCCCATATCATCACAGATGTTGGCTTTGGAACTTTGCGTCAAAAACAGTCTGGATGGTTCGCTTCCCCTTCGACACAATGTCGAATATTTCCAAAAAACAATTTGAAATGTGGACTCCTCAGACCACAGAAAATGTTTCCATTTTGCATCAGTCCATCTTAGATGATCTCGGGCCCAGAGAAGCCGGCGGCGTTTCTGGACGTTGTTGATAAATGGCTTTCGCTTTGCATAGTAGAGTTTTAACTTGCACTTACAGATGAAGCAACCAACTGTAGTTACTGACAGTGGATTTGTGAAGTGTTCTTGAGCCAATGTGGTGATATCCTTTGCAATTCATTGCATTCCGTTTATGTTTACATCTAACACAATTTCCCAACTCATATGGAAACGGGGTTTGTCTTTGGGTTGGTAAAACTTAATTCTAGATGATAAATCATGCCTCTTACTCATTTAGTGAAGGATGTGGCCATAACCGATAAGTTGGTCCACTTTGATGTTCAACAAAGATACAAAAATATTCTTGTTTACATCACCTTTTTCCCCCCTGCTTTGGGATTATTACAGAAAGATTTGAACATGTCATCAGTCCGCATTCCAGTAAGTGCGGACATTGGACAGTAAGTCATGTATTTATTATGTTCGTAGTTTGTATTTCTTCTTTAGCTCTTAGCGATAGTGCTACTTGCGAGATCAGCTTACAACACAGCTTCTAAAACTTGTAGCTCATCCACCTTATATTCAGGCTCAAAAATTAAAGGTTCTGGATCATTATTTGTCCTGAAGTAGTCGTTGTCGTCTCTCATAAAGTCTGCCATGATCAGTAATAGTTGATGTTGAAGGAAAAAGCAAACTTTTGCGAATTAATACATAGATAGATAGATAGATATATAGATAGTACTTTATTGATTCCTTCAGGAGAGTTCCTTAAGGAAAATTACAATTCCAGAAGCAGTGTACAGAGTTGAAATCAATTTAAAAAGTAAAAAGTAAATAATGGGGGTTTAAATGGAAATAAAATAGAACAAATATTACAATAAGAATAAAAAAAAAAAAGAATACATGTTATAATGAATGTGCCTGTTCCTACATCCATCCATCCATTTCCTACCGCTTGTCCCTTTTGGGGTCACGGGGGGTGCTGGAGCCTATCTCAGCTGCATTCGGGTGGAAGGCGGGGTTCACCCTGGACAAGTCACCACCTGATCGCAGGGCCAACACAGATAGACAGACAACCTACACTAAATACTTTGATCACAAATACTGTGACACCAATCTTTCATCACTACGGCAGTGGATTTAAAAGTAGAATACAGCCCCAAAGACACCGGCTAAAACTGAAAAAACTGTATAAGATTGTAAAAAGTTTCGTGTGCGTCCCAACAAAAATGGCTAACTTAGCCCACTGTGGCAAAAAAAAATACCCAGCGACTTTGTCGATTGAGGACATGTGTGGAAAGAAATGAGTAAGAAGGAAGATAAATCCCATCTAATGTTAAAAAAAAAATAGAACAATATTTTGTCAGTGGAAATAATCTATCTTTACTAACCTCAAGTTGTTTGACATGTTTACGTAACATAATGATAAATGATAATGTCATTGTTTAATTGGTTGTAAGGTTGTACAGTATACCGGTATTAGTACAGTACCGCAATACTAATGAATCATACTCGGTACTATACCTCCTCTGAAAAGTACCGGTAAAGATACCAAGTACAGTGGCGTATCTAGTTGACACTACTATGATTACGTTCTTTTGTTTTTTTAAAATTGATATTATATTTATGAACTCAGGAAATATGAGGACTTTGAATATGACCAATGTATGATCCTGTAATGACTTTGTATCGGATACATACCCAAATTTGTAGTATCATCCAAAACTAATGTAAAGCATCCAAACAACAGAAGAATAAGTGATTATTATATTTTGACAGAAGTTTAGATAGAACATATTAAAAGAGAGTAAGCAGATATTAACAGTAAATGTGTTATGATCCGCTGTGTGGATTATATTCCGTTTGGGTTTTTCGGGTCACTTGTGTTTTTCTATTAGTGTTACTTCATGTTTATGCACCTCTGAGTTTGTTTGTTTCTGTTGCCATGACTGCAGATTGCGCTCACCCGCGTCTGGTTAGTGTTCGAGACACTCACCTGTTGTCCGGGCACTAATCAGAGGACTATTTAGTCTTTGCCCTGGCCTCACACGGTCTTGCTTCCTAATTTGCTTTATGCTACAGATGACGACGTTTGATTCCTGCTTAAGACCTGCTAGTTTCCACGCTAGGCTATTTTGCTAGCTCACACGCTAGCTCATTTGGTTTGTTGCCTTAGGTGCTATCAGCACGTTTTTTTCTTTGTTCTGTCTGATTTATTACTGAATAAATCATTTTCCTACCGGTACGTTGTATCCGAAGCCCATCTGCATTTCTGGGAGAACGAGCCCCGCATCACCATGCGCCCGGGTCGTCACAAAATGAACAAGTACATTCATTATTCATTTTCTACCACTTGTCCTTAATAATTTTGACAAAATAAAAGAATGGAAAATGACACAATATGTTACTGCATATTCAGCAGACTAATTAGGAGCCTTTGTTTGTTTACTTACTACTAAAAGACAAGTTGTCTTGTATGTTCACTATTTTATATAAGGACAAACTTGCGATAAGAAATGTATGTTTAATGTACCGTAAGATATTTTATTAAAATAAAGCCAATAATGACATTTTTTGTGGTCCCATTTATTTAGAAAAGTACCGAAAAGTATCGAAATAAACATAAAATATTACCGGTACCAAAAGGCTTATTTTGTCTAGAGACTCTAATTCTCTTAAGAAGGGAATCATAACAAAAATATCTTTGTCTCGGACCTCATGACAGTATGTGCTTAAAGGCCTACTGAAATGAGATTTTCTTATTTAAACGGGAATAGCAGGTCCATTCTATGTGTCAAACTTGATCATTTTGCGATATTGCCATATTTTTGCTGCAAGGATTTAGTAGAGAACATCGACGATAAAGTTCGCAACTTTTGGTTGCTAATAGAAAAGCCCTGCCTGTACCGGAAGTATGTGCGCGTGACGTCACTGGTTGCAGGGCTCCAGACATATTCACATTGTTTATAATGGGAGCCAACAGCAGTAAGAGCAATTTGGAACAAGAAAGCGACAATTTCCCCATTAATTTGAGCGAGGATGAAAGATTTGTGAATTAGGATATTGACAGTAAAGGACTATCCGAGCATTTAAGATGTAATTAGACACATTTACTAGGATAATTCTGGAAGATCCCTTATCTGCTTATTTTTTTAATAGTGTTTTAGTGAGATTTTAAAGATTGTAAAGACATACCTCTGTCACGTGTTGCGGCTCACTTGCTGCGCAGAGTTGCCAATTCGTGGATGCACACACGACCAGACAGGCAGGATTGCAGGTAACACTTGATTTTAATATATAAAAAAACAAAAGAACACTGGTACAAAAGGAAAAATAAAGCGCATGCCTACGCACGGTAAGCTAACGCTAAGCTTAGCATGAGACAAAATTCAAAAACATAACCTGCCGACCGCACGCGAAGCTAAGGCGGAACTTAGCACATGGAAAAACATAGAACAGAATACTTAACGTGACTTGTTGCGTGAAGCAAACAATGAGCTGAGCCCGAACTAAGGAATAACGCAGGCTTATATACTCAAATAATAATTGCCATCAGGTGTGCGACAAAGGAATTGCAGCTGGGACAAAATAAGAAACCATGGCAACGAGCTACATCAGGAAGTGCACAAACACAGGAATCGGCCAAGTCTAAAACTAAACATGAACAAAGACGTATAAACGACAAAACAATAAACGATCCTCATAGCGGATCGTGACAACCTGGAGGTCGGATGGCTGCGGTGAACAGGCAGTGTCTCAGAGGGAAGCCGTGGAGCCAAGCTCACAGCTGCCTTTTTTGACAGCTGCTGCAGGACGACGATGTCTCCGGTAACATATATATCACAATTTCCCCATCCAAAAACATTCTGGTTGACGTAGAGAAAACATGTTCGCTTGACCGCTCTGCTTCACAACAAACAAAGAAGCACTTTCTACCGCATTCCACCAACAGCATTGTTCTTTATAGTCTCCATTATTAAATGAACAAATTGCAAAAGATTCAACAACACAGATGTCCAAAATACTGTGTAATTATGCCATTAAAGCAGACGACTTTGAGCCGCTAGTGGTGCAGCGCTAATATTTCCTGACAGTCTTTGACGTCCGCGACATGTTCAACAACAAACTCTAGGACAGGGGTGCCCATTACGTCGATCGCGAGCTACCAGTCGACCGCGGGGGGTGTTTCAGTCGATCTCCAGCCAGGCTTTTAAAAAAAATAGACCTAAAAATTAGTGATCATCAATCTTCACCAAGACGTCACTTAAATGACATTCACGGTACCGGAGGGTCTTGTGAGATGACGCTGGCTGCTGCAAGATCATTATTATGAAAATATGACCGAGAGGAAGGCGAGAAACACTTTTTATTTCAACAGACTCTCGCGCCGTACCTTCCGTCACAACTCTAAAGGCCGACTGCACCTTTCCTATCTTCACAATAAAAGCCCTGCTTCATGCTGCATGCGCTAACTAAATACAGAGTCTCGGAAAACTGGCGTGCACAAGCGATCCCTCAGAAAGCTGGCGTGCACATCACTTATGCACACCAGCTTTCCGAGACTCTTATTTTGTTAGCGCAGGCAGCATGAAGCAGGGCTTTTATTGTGAAGATAGGAAATGTGCAGTCGGCCTTTAGAGTTTTGACGGAAGGGACGGCGCGAAAGTCTGTTGAAATAAAAAGTGTTTCTCGCCTTCCTCTCCGTCATTTTTTCATAGTAATGAACTGGCAGCAGCCAGCGTCATCTCACAAGACCCTCGGGTGCCGTGAATGTCAATCAAGCAAGCTACGGAATTTGCCGCCAATGTTTTTCTTGTAAAGTGTATGGAAGCTGGATGAATTAGATGCCAAAAACCAACCACTTTCATGTGGTATTGTACAGAAAGGACAACTTTTTTTCTCCTCCATTTGAAAATGTGGGCGTTATCATCATTACTGTCTGATTCCAATCAATGCAAGTCATCAGAATCAGGTAATACACCAACTTATATTCTTGTCTTTGTGAAAGAAAGACATCTATATGTGTTACACATGCTTGTATTATCATTAAACACATTTAACTTGTTTACAAAAATGTCTCTTTCATAAATAAATAAATAAATATAAATTATATATATAAATGAGGAAGATCCCCTCGAGTTGGTCAATTGAAAAGTAGCTCGCCTGCAGAAAAAGTGTGGGCACCCCTGCTCTAGGAAATTTAAAATTGTAATTTAGTAAACTAAAAAGGCCTATTGGCATGTGTTGCAATATTAATATTTCATCATTGATATATAAACTATCAGACTGCGTGGTCGGTAGTAGTGGGTTTCAGTAGCCCTTTAAAGTCACCCATCAAAGAGTTGCTGTGCCGTCTATTCAATGTCAGCCCCGAAAGCAAGGAACGACGCACAGGTGAATAAAGAAAAAAATTAAATAAAACACTATGCAAGCCACGGGTGTTTTTTGTGCACGCAGATTTTGGTACTGTTTGGATGCCTCGCTGTATTCCCAGCCTTACTCAGACATTTACAGGAATCTCCTGGTTGTGATTATATTCGCTAGATCTCTTGATCAAACTATGTTTCCACCAGGTGGTTGACTTCAGTTCAGTATGGTTTGCATTTGCAGACACATGTCTATGACGTTATGTTATTCATCATTTGCAGAAGTGACTCAGTTGTCACCTTCCAGCTTAAAAAGCAAAGCCTGATCAAGAAAAGGCAGGACAAAACCTCTTGGTTACGATGCCATCATTATCTGTTTGCAAGGGACTGCAGGCGCATTTTTTTTATTTTTTATTTTTTTTTTTTTTTTTTTGCCGGCGGATGCTGGCTGCCTTGGTGGGGGACAAAAGGTGGGGGAGAAAGCAGCAGAAAGGGAGGAGGATAATGAAAAGATCATTGTATGGGAGGAGATCCTGATCTAATCACTGAGGAAATGAAGGCTCAGTCGTTTGGACTCATTTACACATCTGCTTTAATGGCGCTCGGCCATCGATTAGCAAGAGGATGATTCATTTGTTTGCCATTTTGGACTCTTCGCCTGCGATCCTTAAACGTTTGGCCTTGATGGTTCTCATACTGCAAATGTGCCATAAAACGTTGCTTTTGTTATAGTTTGGTTCGGTAGAAGTCTTTTGTGAAACATGCAATATGACACGGCGGTGATGTGCTTTAAATCGTGTCTGCACAAGTTCCTAATCGGCACATATCTGTTTTTGTTTTTTTCCCCCCAAAATGTGCACTGGTTGCATTTCTATGTGAGAGAAACAACACTGTTGTTTTTTAAGCATATGTAGTAAGAAAAAAATAATATATATATATTTCACGTCTTTACGGGAAACAGTGTCTTTTTTTCGTCTTTACTTTATTATTTAAAGGGACTGATGATATGTTGTTAGCTATGGATGCTGATGCGTCATCCGTGTTGCTGCTTCTGTCACGTCGGGGTCGCATGTTATTGCACGGATTGTTTTCCCAGGATGCAGACGGAACTCCGGAGTAAGACGATGAATAAATATATCGGTCATACTTGCCAACGCTCCCGATTTTCCCGGGAGACTCCCGAATTTCAGTGCCATACACCAAACCCTGCCCACCTCAACCACGCAGTCAGGATGTGTCATGGATGCAAAGGATTCTGGATATTTGTTGTGTTGCGTTCATGTTGCGTTACTGTGAGGATTTTCTCTTGAAATGTGTTTGTCGTTCTTCTTTTGTGTGGGTTCACAGTGTGGCGCATATTAGTAGGAGTGTTAAAGTTGTTTATATCACAACCGTCAGTGTACTCTGTGTCACCCAGTATGCCTTGCAATCTCATACATGTGCCGATAGAAGCAGCGAAATGCATGTGTCCGGTTGGCTTGCAAATAGCATTCCGCAAATGGCGGGGCCCGATGACGTTCAAGAGGACGCGAATAGTATTCCGTGATTTGCAGGCGCGATGACGTTCAAGAGGACGTTAAGAGTAATATCATCACGGCACGCCCTTAATATTGTAGTCCGAGTGAAAATTGGAGAACGATGACTCCGAGTGATGTCCGGGAGAGGCATTGAATTCTGGAATCTCCATGCAACAATCTGGGGGGTCGGCGATTGTGCAGCTGAGCCGTATCAGATTGTTAAAGAGCCGCATGCGGCTCCGGAGCCGCGGGTTGCCGACCCCTGCACTAGGGCCAATTTATTGTTGCTAATCAGTGCCCCTCTCGAAAATCTCCCTTGCAGCACTAACTCTTCAGAGACACTACATCATACACCCCCGCTACCACCAAACCCCGCCCTCCACCTCTACCCCGCCGCATCTCCCGAATTCGGAGGTGTCAAGGTTGGCAAGTATGATATCGGTCAAAATCCAAAAATACAGGAAAATGCAAACAAACACAAGAAAAGTGTGCCGATTGCACGGGAAGCTAAGGACACGGCTATCAGGAAGACTTAGCATTGAACCAGGAATCAAATAGTATACACACGTAACTTGTTGCATAGCGCAAACAAGACAAACAGACTTAGTGTGGCGAAAAGCAGGAATAAATAGCTCTCTGATTAGTGCCCAGGAGCAGGTTAGCGTCCCAAACACTAATCAGAGGCAGGTGAAAATAATCAACCCCCATGGCAACTAAAACACAAACTTAGGGGTGCTGAAAAGAGAACTAAGGGAGTCAAACTAAAATAAAACATGATCCAGGCAATGGCTCATGACAGCTACTTGATCTGAGCGCTGCTTTTGATACCGTTGGTCATAAAATTCTATTGGAACGCAACAAATCACGTATTGTGTGAGACTTGGCTTGTTTTTGGTTCAGGTCCTATCTTACTGAAAGGATGCATCATGTATCCCATAACAACATGACTTCGGAGTATTATTTTCGACCCAACTCTCTACATACATACATTTGTTCTGTTATGTCTTCATTACAGTAACATATTATTTTCGAGTCTTCCTATGTCTAGCATTAAAAGATTACAAGTGTAACAAAATGCGGCTGCTAGACTTTTGACAAGAACAAGAATGTTTGATCATTTTACGCCTATACAGGCTCACATAAGGTGTATGTGGAGGGGGGCTTAACCTGCGGGCTTGCAGCGAAGCGGGGTGTGCCAGGACTGGCCTCGAAGTCAGTGACAGGTGCGTAGATGGCCCAGGTGGGCCTCATTATATAATCACCTGTCGCTCTGTTTGAGCAGCAACCGGGAGAAAAGACATTGTTGGAGCTGGGGCGAGAGACACGTTGAGCTGAAAAGCAAAATGATGGCAAATAAACCAGTGTTGCATCCATAAACCCGGGCTCTCGTGTCGATGCTTGGTGGTTCAGAGGACCCACCGGAGGGCAACTTTCACATTGTTTTTTTAAGGTTTTTATACTTACGAAAAAATACTAAATGGTCCATCTTATCGTGCTGATTTTATTGTACCCTATGCTACTACCAGAAATCTCCGTTCCATGAACGTCGGACTGTTAGTGATTCCCAGAGCCCAAAGAAAGTGTACAGGCTATAGAGCATTTTCTATTTGGGCTCCAATACTCTGAAATTCCCTACCGGTAACAGTTAGAGATGCTACCTCAGTAGAAGCATTTAAGTCCCACCATAAAACTCACTTATATACTCTAGCCTTTAAATAGAACACTGCTTAGACCAGTTGACATGCCACCTCTCTTTCTTGCCCCCCACCCCTGCATGGAGAAGATAAAAGATGGCCACGGATAATCTCTGGAGAGGCACCAGTCTGGAGGAAATGCTAGCTGTTCCACCCAGGGTGGACCATTGCTCCATGCATTAGTTGGTGACTTTTCTGCGTTGATGACTTTTCTAAATGGAAGATGATCTCCTATGACCACCTGCTAGCTTCCTGATGGACTGGACTCTCACATTATCATGACATTGACATCCATTGTAGCCAGAACTCCCCATTTATGCGCATACTTGCCAACCTTCCCGATTTTCCCGGGAAACTCCCGAATTTCAGGGCCCATCCCGAAAATCTCCCGGGACAACCATTCTTCCGAATTTCTCCCGATTTCCACCCGGACAACAATATTTGGAGCGTGCCTTAAAGGCACTGCCTTTAGCATCTTCTCTCACCTGAAAAGGAGACTATTATATATGTGTCCGTTATCCATCGGTTTATCTATAACCCCTAAAAGTAGGCAGGCACAGAGCTATTTCTCAGCGTTAATACACTGACACACAACGTCTGGATTCCCATCATGCATTGCTTAAAAACTACGGAAAGTAATAAAGTCCAAAAACATAACAGAAGACGAAGCAGAAGAACGAAGAAGAGACATGGCGAGGACGAGTAAGAAGTATGGTTTTAGGTTCGAAAATGATTGGAACAAATACTTTCAGTTCATCCAGGACAGCTCGACATTTTGTAGCTCAGAGTTCTCCATTGAACCGAACGGATATACTCATTCATGAACGAGCTATATATACATATATATATATACATATATATATATATATATATATATTTGTCTTGAATGGATGGATTATCCAGAGTATAGTGCTCGATAACGTGGTAGAGCGGAATATGTATGTGTGGGAAAAATCACAAGACTACTTAATCTCTACAGAACTGTTTCATGAGGGGTTCCCTCAATCATCAGGAGATTTTCTCCTGATATCTATATATATATATATATATATATATATAGAATAGAATAGAATAGAATATACTTTACTGTCATTATATTTGCATACAACGAGATAAAAGACTCCAACTTAAGGTGCGGTTGTGGGAACAAATATGGGGTAAAAAAAATAACACAAGAGGTAATAAAGGAAAAACTAACAATTGGAATAAACAGACTACTATCCAATGAAAATAACAGCAGTCCTGTACTATATACAAAACACTGTAGAAATACAAAATACTGTACAATATACAGAACAAGACAAGAGTACCGAAGTAATAAATAACAATTAGTGTCAGACGTATTGCACTCGAAGGGTAGTATTGCACAGTAGGGTATTAGGGTAGGATATTGTAAAGGGCTGAATTATTATTATTATAAGTTAGAGTTCAACATGGTGACAGCTCTGGGAAAAAAGCTGTCTCTGAGCTTTGTTCTGGCTCTGATGCACCTGTAGCGCCTGCCTGATGGTAGCAGGTGGAACAGGTGGTAGCCAGGGTGTTTTTGCTTTCTTGAGGCAACGGGAGTTATGTAAATCCTTCAATATTAGGGGGTTATTGGCAGCCATTTATTATGTTTCATAAATAAAAAAATTGTTCTGTGATTGAACCTAACCTTGACATCAAAGCGAATGTACATGATCATGGTTAATATAAGCCATGGTCGACGAGGTTAAAGGTCAAAGTACCATGTTTTCAAAGTTTCTAAGCGTGTTTTAGTAGACTCAGCTCGCGCTTCTTCGCCGGCTTTGTCCTCTCAAAATCTCGCACGGCACAGCAGGATTTATCTGCGACTGAAGTTTGGAGTTTCCGCACGCGAGACCTCGGAGATAGCTTCATCCTCTTATGCTTATCCCTGACGTGCACACGCTCCACGCACTCAAATGTGGAGAGGGTTATGATTAGGCTGCCTCCAAATGTAGCCCCCAACCCCCCTCCACCCACCACCCTTTTGCGTTGTGTGCTGTGACGACAGACGAGAATACGTCAGAATGTTCACAGATGTTAAATGTACTCGTGTCTCCGTCTCTTTTAAGTCGTGTTGTGTTGTGTGGAGGATGCACTCATGTGACTGGTAAAATAAACATGATAAAAAAAACAAAAAAAAAAAACGGGATGTATTATTAAATATGCAGTTTATGCTCCAGCTGCTAAAAGTGTTGTTTATGTGCGATCACAAAGACTCTGAGGAGACGCTTATGAATTTAGATGAAAATAACAAAAAAAGTAATTTGCCTGTGGCTGCTGTGAAACCATATTTCACCCTCAGGTCTCTTTTACTTGTCTGTTTTTTTTTAAAAAATATTCTTTTAATATTCCAAGAAAGAGGAGAAAGCGTGTGGAATGCTAACGTGTTGTACGTGTCAGCAGTCAAAGCGACAAGCGTCTTTTGGCTTCACTGTTCTTTTATGTCGCTCCCTCTCGTCAAGTCCAGGTGTTTTGATTCCTGATTGTGTGCAGGCTCGTTTCTGCGTGGGCGTGCTGAGCTCAGCATAAGTGGGGACGTGTCTGACCATGCTGTCAGTGGAAGAACGCTGTCAGAGGAGGTGTCTG
The DNA here is from genome assembly GCF_033978795.1 of Nerophis ophidion. Lineage (NCBI taxonomy): Eukaryota > Metazoa > Chordata > Actinopteri > Syngnathiformes > Syngnathidae > Nerophis > Nerophis ophidion. Next base: position 40,705,336 of record NC_084624.1, read on the forward strand.
CAGATCTAGCTGCAGACGAAACGCTGGTTCGACTCTGCGCCATGACATATATATCATTATGATATTAATACATATGCATATATTACTAAATATACAAATACAAATAATTACATTTGTATAAATAAATGCGTTTTTTGGAAAATATACTTTTGAGTTTTGAAAATATATACAAATAAAATGTATAAATAAACAAATGTCACTTACAAATAAATTCAGAATTTGTACAAATAAACGTGTATTTGTATATATATTTTTGAGATTTGAATACAAATATGCTTGTCAGGACTAGGACTATGGTGTGGATTGTTTTCCCGAGGTGCGAAATGACTGGATCGGACATGGCGTGAAGGCTAATGTGTTTTTTTTTATTTTAAAACTCAAAAGTACTACAAAAACAAAGGGTATAAACAAAAACTCGCACAAAGGCAGAACTATGGACATAAAACCAAACTTGCAAACTGTGGCATGAATAAAGAAAACGTACTTGGAACGAGAAAAGAGCATGAACAAAAGCAGCATGGATCATCAGCATGAGTAACAAGGGTGTATAGAGGGTGATGTCGCCAGGCTGACTGCCTGGCAACTGCAGGCTTAAATTGTGATGTGGTGATTGCCAGCAGGTGCATGAGTCCAAATGAATCAGGTGCGTGACATGAGGACAGGTGAAAACTAATGGGTAGTCGTGGAAACAAAGCAGGAAATGAAAAAAAACGGAACTGACAAAATCCAAAAACCAAACAGAACATAGCCAAACTAAACATGATCACCAGGACATGAAAAAGCTTGATTTTGCATTTGTATTTGTGTTGAATCAAGCATGTTTATATTCAAATCTCCAAAATATATATACAAATACACGTTTATTTATAGAAATTATTTATTTATTTCTGTCACATTTTTCTATTTATACATTTACATTTGTATGTATTTTCAAATCTCTAAAATATATTTACAAATACGCATTTATTCATGCAAATTATTTATTTATTTGTATATCACATTTGTATATTTTATTAATATGTGGATATGTATTAATATCATATTGATATATATAAGTTGATGTAAGACAATTTTACTTCCATATCTTAATTTTTTTGTTTTATTTTAGCAAGGAATGTTGCAATTGTCGGGGGAATAAAATGAGATGACAAAGTCAAGCACGGGTGGTAAGAAGAAGTATGTCGGGGGGAGGGGGGGGGGGGTGCACCGTAGTCAAGGAAAGGAAACGGAGGCGCGAAGACAAAGGCAGCGAAGACGGGGGTGCGAGACTTGAGTAAATGAGGGAAGCAGCGATGGAAATAAAAGTAGTCTTGACAGTAAAGTACGTCTCAAAGGCTCTGCTGCTGCTCGAGTGTTGATTAGAAATAGAACTGCTAAAGCTGCTTGACTGTCTTGAGAACGTTCACGGTTTGAGAAGTTCCTAAAATTTGTTTTTTTTTAGTGTTTGTCGATCAATTTGCTCTTTAGCTATGTAAGTTTGCTTTATTTCGGTATTACATAAAAGTAGTCTTGACAGTAAAGTACGTCTCAAAGGCTCTGCTGCTGCTCGAGTGTTGATTAGAAATAGAACTGCTAAACCTGCTTGACTGTCTTGAGAATGTTCACGGTTTGAGAAGTTCCTAAAATTTGTTTTTTTTTAGTGTTTGTCGATCAATTTGCTCTTTAGCTATGTAAGTTTGCTTTATTTCGGTATTACATAAAAGTAGTCTTGACAGTAAAGTACGTCTCAAAGGCTCTGCTGCTGCTCGAGTGTTGATTAGAAATAGAACTGCTAAAGCTTCTTGACTGTCTTGAGAACGTTCACGGTTTGAAAAGTTCCTAAAATTGTTTTTTTTTTTAGTGTTTGTCGATCAATTTGCTCTTTAGCTATGTAAGTTTGCTTTATTTCGGTATTACATTAAAAAAAAAAAAAAGCAGTCTCAGCAACTTGCAACTGTGACAAACTCTCGCTGTCGTGCGGGTTCCATGGACCACCAAACAGGGATACCTTTGAGCAGAGTTGACGTTGACCTTATTTTTTTCAAATTTAGCTCGGTTGGTAGAGTGGCCGTGCCAGCAACTTGAGGGTTGCATGTTCGATTCCCGCTTCCGCCATCCTAGTCACTGCTGTTGTGTCATTGGGCAAGACACTTTACCCACCTGGTCCCAGTGCCACCCACACTGGTTTGAATGTAACTTAGATATTGGGTTTCACTAAGTAAAGCGCTTTGAGTCACTACAGAAAAAGCGCTATATAAATATAATTCACTTCACTTCACTTCAAATTAAAAACCTCAGTCCAGGTCGCTTTTCAGCTCCACTTTTTCGCTCGCTCGTCGCCTGTCTCAGGCTCTCCTCCTCTTTCGCTGTGCGTCAGCTTCACCTTGGCTCCTTCCAGTCTCTCCGCCTCTCCTCCCGATTTCCACAGCTGCCGCCCTGATCTTGATTGTGGCGTCGCTCCCGGTCCGCCCCGCCTCGCCGCTTGCTCACCGTTCCCGCCTCCTCGCCGCCATCTTGGGCCGGGCTTCGGCGTGTCCTGCCTCTCTGTCGGACTACCAGCTCCACCTCTCAACAGCAACATATTATGATTTTGTACAAATGAGTCTTATAAGTATTGTAATGTCCTGACAGAAGCACACAGAGTCTGACACTCGTTTTAAAGTTAAAGTACCACTGATAGTCACACAGACTACCCTCGGCATTAGACCCATCCCCTTGTTCCACCCCCTGGGAGTTGAGGGGAGCTGTGAGCAGCAGCGGTGGCTGCGCTCAGAAATCATTTTGGTGATTTAACCCCTAATTCTAACCCTTGATGCTGAGTGCCAAGCAGGTAGGCAATGGGTCCCATTTTTTATAATGTTTGGTATCACTCGGCCGGAGTTTGAACTCACGACCTAGCGATCTTAGGGCGGACACTCCAACCACAAGGCCACTGAGCTAGCTTTAGACCAGGGGTCGGGAACCTTTTTGGCTGAGAGAGCCATGAAAGCCGAATATTTTGGCTTTCATGGCTATCCTGGGCGCATTCTTTTTGTAGATCAGGGATGTCAAACTCAAATACAGTGTGGGCCAAAATTTAAAACTGAACAAAGCTGCGAGCTAAGGTTGAACAAATTAACCTTTTAGCGTGTATTTTAGTGTCCAGGAAGAGTTAGTGCTGCAAGGGTTTCTGAGTATTTGTTCTGTTGTGTTACGGTAAAAATCTTCTCCCGAAGTGTGTTTGTCATTCTTGTTTGGTGTGGGTTCACAGTGTGGCACATATTTGTAACAGTGTTAAAGTTGTTTATACGGCCACCCTCAGTGAGAGCCTTACAGTATTTTGTTTAACACTGAATACAACTAAATGCGTGCATTATTAAGTAAGACCTACGTTTTTTCAACATACTGAGTCTGTTTTTCTTTTTAATAGCATTGTTATTCTGAAGCTAACCTACAATAAAGAAAATACTTCTTACTATTGATGCAACTTCCTGAACAGGTGCGGTAGAAAAACAGATGGATGGATTAAAATGCATGAAGTGAAGTGAACTGAATATATTTATGTAGCACTTTTCTTTAGTGACTCAAAACCCAATATCTGAGAATGTTTTATATTTTGAACGTTATTTTAAACACTGTGGTTAGTAATTATTCATTACTTATCGTGTTATCTGGGAGCCAGATGCAGTCATCAAAAGACCCACATCCGGCTCGAGAGCCATAGGTTCCCTACCCCTGCTTTAGACGTTATTGCTGACCTTGCCACGCCAACAGCAGCCTTCAAAACAACACAGCACTTTCACATTATGCACCAATAACGGGTACAGTGAGCAATGGTGCATTCAAGAACCCCCGGAATTATGAGCATCAGTATTGCAACACATAAGTAGGGTGTTTTTTTGTTTTTTTTGCACATTCTCTAATGTTCCCTGTTGCTGCATTACCTATGCCAATGTGTTGTGGATTGGTATTTCTTATTTTTGAATGTATTCAATCAGTGAATCAAAGCTTTATTGATATTTTACCTTTCATACACAGGCTAGTTGCAACACAAATTGCTTTAAATCAATGTCAAAGGGAATAAAAACTATGTAAAACAGCCCCATTGATAATAACAAGTAATAGCATGGCAATGGGAATTGAGGAGAATGCCACTTTTGTGAATGCCATTCTTGATGATAATATAAGAAAATATTAAAATAATATCCATCCATCCATCCATTTTTCTACCGCTTGTCCCTTTTGGGGTGGCGGGGGGTGCTAGAGCCTATCTCATCTGCATCCGGGCGGAAGGCGGGGTACACCCCGGACAAGTCGCCACCTCATCACAGGGCCAACACAGATAGACAGACAACATTCACACTCACATTCACACACTAGGGCCAATTTAGTGTTGCCAATCAACCTATACCCAGGTGCATGTTTTTGGAGGTGGGAGGAAGCCGGAGTACCAGGAGGGAACCCAAGCAGTCACTGGGAGAACATGCAAACTCCACACAGAAAGATCCCAAGCCCGGGATTGAACCCAGGACAACTCAGGACCTTCGTTTTGCGAGGCACATGCACTAACCCCTGTGCCTCTGTGCTGGGTAAAAACTTTATAACCTAAAAACAACAGCGCTGGAAGGAGCATAATATGATCTGGAGGGGGGGTGGCCTGCGGGCCTGCCGCGAAACGGGGTGTTGCCAGGACTGGCCTCGAAGACAGCGAAAGGTGCGTAGATAGCCCTGGTGGGCTTTGTTATCTAATCACCTGTCGCCTTTATTAGCAGCAGCCGTGATGAGACGAGTAGTTGGAGTTGGAGGTCCTGCTGAGCGGACACAGGAGAGGAAGACAGACAGTTTACACCCTGGACAAGTCGCCATCTCATCGCAGGGCCAACATAGACAGACAACATTCACACTCACATTCACACACTCAGGCCAATTTTAGTGTTGCCAGTTAACCTATCCCCAGGTGCATGTCTTTGGAGGTAGGAGGAAGCCGGAGTACTCGGAGGGAACCCACGCAGTCTCGGGGAGAACAAACAAAAAAATAGGGGAAATTAGCTCATCTCCCACGGCACAGAGACTGAAAAACACTGTTCTAGACGACCTTTTTAAAAATGACGTGTAAAGAAGGCCAGCAAGCCGCAACACGACAAATGAAACCAAATGGATCCCAGCTCTCCGCTCCATCCACCTGCATTCCCTCCAGCGCTTCAAACCGGATCGAAGGTGATGAAGAAAAAGTTGATTTGGTCCCACGTTTACGCCCACGCGCAGGTCGGGCCTAGAGCCAGAGCTCAATGGGAAGCAGCTGTTCTGCTGAGTTGGCGTAGTGGACCAATCAGAACCACAGCAGGCAGCTCTTACATAACACACTCTGGGAGGAACTGGTCCAGATGTAACACAGCTGTCGCCGCCGTGACCCCCTGACCTCCATATTTAATTTTTTTGTTCACAAAAGCAGGCTGTCACGGATTTGGCGGGAAAAGTCAGAGACAAAATAAACACGCACAGTGTTTGTTTTGTTACAACAACAGATGTTCGTTACTCCGACACACACGAGAGTAGCACCACGTTTTTGGCGCCCATAAACACGACTCATAAGGGGCCCCCTTCCCAGACTAAAGCCAGCGTCGCCGCACCGTTAATGGATTTGGTTAGACCCAGCTTTTTAAAACACTTTTCAAACCCTTGACTAGATTTGTAACTTTTTTTTTAAAGATGAAATTAACATATTTTGAACATATCTAGACAAGGAGTGTCAAACTTAGGTAAAACAGATTTTATCCACAGGATGAGTTTGCTAAGTATAAAAATGAGTCGAAATTTTTGAATGGAAAAAAACTGCTGTTCTAAATGTGTCCAGTAGATGTCGCAATAGCAAATCTTTGTTTCTTTGTAGATGATGCTACATATGTAAAAAAAAAAAGTGGTTCTCAAACGGGGGTACGCGTACCCCTGGGGGTACTTGAAGGTATGCCAAGGGGTACGTGAGATTTTTTTAAAAAATATTCTAAAAATAGCAACAATTTAAAAATCTTTTATAAATATATTTACTGAATAATACAACAATGCAATATTTAGTGTTGACAGCTAGATTTTTTTGTGGACATGTTCCATAAATATTGATGTTAAAGATTTCTTTTTTGTGAAAAAATGTTTAGAATTAAGTTGATGAATCCAGATAAATTTCTATTACAATCCCCAAAGAGGGCACTTTAAGTTGAGGATTACTTCTATGTCTCGCAAAACGATGGTATATACGGTGGATACTGCCCTCCAAAATAGTTTCTCTCGTTTTGAGGAAATAACATTAGAGGAATTGTTACAACGTGTAAATGGAATAAAACAGACAACATGTTTACTTGACCCTCTTCCTGGGAAACTTATCAAGGAGCTCTTTGTATTATTAGGTCCATCAGTGCTAAATATTATAAACTTATCACTCTCCTCGGGCACTGTTCCCCTAGCATTCAAAAAAGCGGTTATTCATCCTCTTCTTAAAAGACCTAACGTCGATCCTGACCTCATGGTAAACTACCGACCGGTGTCTCACCTTCCCTTTATTTCAGAAATCCTCTAAAAATTGTTGCGGAGCAGTTAAATGAACACTTAGCGTCTAACAATCTATGTGAAACCTTTCAATCCGGTTTCAGGGCAAATCACTCCACGGAGACAGCCCTCGCAAAAATGACTAAAATCTATTGCTAACGATGGATTCTGATGCATCATCTATGTTGCTGCTCCTCGATTTTAGCGCTGCTTTCGATACCGTTGATCATAATATTTTATTAGAACGTATCAAAACACGAATTGGTATGTCGAACTCAGCCCTGTCTTGGTTTAACTCTTGTCTTACTGACAGGATGCAGTGTGTCTCCCATAACAATGTGACCTCGGACTATATTAAGGTAACGTGTGGAGTTCCCCAGGGTTCGGTCCTTGGCCCTGCACTCTTCAGCATCTACATGCTGCCGCTAGGTGACATCATACGCAAATACGGTGTTAGCTTTCACTGTTATAATGATGACACCCAACTCTACATGCCCCTAAAGCTGACCAACACGCCGGATTGTAGTCAGCTGGAGGCGTGTCTTAATGAAATTAAACAATGGATGTCCGTTAACTTTTTGCAACTCAACGCCAAAAAAAACGGAAATGCTGATTATCGGTCCTGCTAGACACCGACCTCTATTTAATAATACAACTTTAACATTTGACAACCAAACAATTAAACAAGGCGACACGGTAAAAAATCTGGGTATTATCTTCGACCCAACTCTCTCCTTTGAGTCACACATTAAAAGCGTTATTAAAACGACCTTCTTTCATCTCCGTAATATCGCTAAAATTCGCTCCATTCTGTCCACTAAAGACGCTGAGATCATTATCCATGCGTTTGTTACGTCTCGCCTCGACTACTGTAACGTATTATTTTCAGGTCTCCCCATGTCTAGCATTAAAAGATTACAGTTGGTACAAAATGCGGCTGCTAGACTTTTGACAAGAACAAGAAAGTTTGATCACATTACGCCTGTACTGGCTCACCTGCACTGGCTTCCTGTGCACTTAAGATGTGACTTTAAGGTTTTACTACTTACGTATAAAATACTACACGGTCTAGCTCCAGCCTATCTTGCCGATTGTATTGTACCATATGTCCCGGGCTATATAAGTCATTGATTGATCGATGTGTAGAAATCATTATATATAATTGAAACAAATGACGAAGCTGCTGCACAGTTGCCTCCTTTCTCACAGCCATTCAAAATGTGCTAAATACAGACACGAAACAGCGTCCGCAGAACAGTTTCAGTCTTGATAAATCACACTGCATGTTTTTAACAGTTATATTTGCATTTGCATCCTCTCAGTATTGTGGGTGTTCTATCCATCCATCTATTTTCTACCGCTTATTCCCTTTGGGGTCGCGGGGGGCGCTGGTGCCTATCTCAGCTACAATCAGGCGGAAAGCGGTGTACACCCTGGACAAGTCGCCACCTCATCGCAGGGCCAACACAGATAGACAGACAACATTCACACACTAGGGCCAATTTAGTTTTGCCAATCAACTTATCCCCAGGTGCATGTTTTTGGAAGTGGGAGGAAGCCGGAGTACCCGGAGGGAACCCACGCAGTCACGGGGAGAACATGCAAACTCCACACAGAAAGATCCCGAGCTCGGGATTGAACCCAGGACTACTCAGGACCTTTGTATTGTGAGGCAGACGCACTAACCCCTGTTCCACCTTGCTGCCCGTGGGTGTTCTAATGATCGGCATATCATTCTGACTTATCTGCTAAATGGATTGTGCTCCTCATTTTGCTCACTTAAGTGACTCAATCTTGGGTGCATTCTTTTTGTAGACCAGGGGTGTCAAACTCAACTACAGTGTGGGCCAAAATTTAAAACTGAACAAAGCAGCGGGCCAAGGTTGAACAAATTAACCTTTTAGGTGGTAGCGTGTATTGTAGTGTCCCGGAAGAGTTAGTGCTGCAAGGGCATCTGGGTATTTGTTCTGTTGCGTTACGGTACAGATGTTCTCCTGAAATGTGTTTGTCATTCTTGTTTGGTGTGGGTTCACAGTGTGGCACATATTTGTAACAGTGTTAAAGTTGTTTATACGGCCACCCTCAAGTGTCACCTGGCTGTTGAACAAGTATGCGTTGCATTCACTTATGAGTGTGTATAAGCCGCTTACATTATGAAGCTGTTTGTATGGAGGATAAGCGAACGTGACGACAGGTTTTAGAGAACAATATTGGGGGCCGTGCCTTCCAATATTGTTGACCGGGTGGGAATCGGGAGATATTCGGGAGAATGGTTGCCCAGGGAGATTTTCGGGAGGGGCACTGAACTTCGGAAGTCTCCCGGGAAAATCGGGAGGGTTGGCAAGTATGAATATTAGCGGTGAATGCGGTGTTACAGCGGCACAGCCACTGTATAATACCGGCGGGCCAGCTCTAATGTTAATTTGATATTGCCTCAAGGGCCAAATGAAATTACATGGCGGGCCAACTTTGGCCCGCGGGCCAGAATTTGACATCCATGTTGTAGATCAGGGGCGCTCACACTTTTTCTGCTTTTCAATTGACCAAGTCGAGGAGATCTACCTCATTCCTATTTATAATTTATATTTACTTATTTATGAAAGAGACATTTTTGTTACCAAGTTAATGGTGTTTAATGATAATACACACATGTTTAACACACATAGATTCCTTTCTTTCATGAAGACAAGAATATAAGTTGGTGTATTTGATTCTGATGACTTGCATTGATTGGAATTAGACAGTGGTGCTGATAACGTCCGCATTTTCAAAGGGAGGAGAAAAAAAAGTCCTCCTTTCTGTCCAATACCACATGAAAGTGGTTGGATTTGGCATCTCATTTGTCCAACTTGCATACTCGTTTTTAAACACTTTGTTATGAGAGTAGCATATGTGTGTGGCCCTTTAATGTCTGGCAGCAGGTGAGTGACGTCAGTGAGTGTGCGGGTGGGCAAGCAAGTGAGAAAGCGGTCGCTGAGGGCGGGGGAGAAATACATTGGCATCAAACTCCGTAGCTTGCTAGCTTGTGCACGCTAGCTTGCTGAGACTCTTATTTTGTTAGCACAGGCAGGATGAAACAGGTCTTTTATGGTGAAGACAGGAACTGTGCAGTCGGTCTTTAGAGTTTTGACAGTAGGTACGGAGTCTCTAGAAATAAAATGTGCTTCTCTGCGTCCGCCCTGTTTGTGATTTTTTTCTTAAATATGAGCTCGCAGCAGCCAGCGTCATCTCACAAGATCCTCGGGTGCCGAGAATGTCAAACAACTGACGAAAGTGAAGTCTTGGTATGATTGATGATTGCTCATTTTTATGTCTATTTTTTAATGCCTGGCTTGAGATCGACTGACACACCCTCCGAGATCGACCAGTCGATCGCGATCGACGTAATGCCCACCCCTGTTGTAGATCATTTCTGCGCGTGCAATGAAGTTTACACATGTTTTAATAGACGCAAAGCTTTAGACCAAGGCGCCCCAAACTACGGCCCGACAGCGTCCAAAATCCAGCCTGCGGGAAGTCCAAAGTAAAAAGAAAAAAACTATAATTGTAATTAAAAAAAAAAAATCTGTCTTTTTTAATCCACTGCCTGTTACTTTCGGTGTCTCCTATTCGCTCAGGCAAATAATAGATAATGTGACATCAAGTCAATTAGTGCGCGAGGAATATATATAATATTTGGCCACCCATCCAAATGATGACAATCAGGTGTCCTAATCACTTGGTGAATAAAATCAAGCACTTAGGCATCAATCAATCAATCAATGTTTATTTATATAGCCCCAAATCACAAATGTCTCAAAGGACTGCACAAATCATTACGACTACAACATCCTCGGAAGAACCCACAAAAGGGCAAGGAAAGCTCACACCCAGTGGGCAGGGAGAATTCACATCCAGTGGGACGCCAGTGACAATGCTGACTATGAGAAACCTTGGAGAGGACCTCAGATGTGGGCAACCCCCCCCTCTAGGGGACCGAAAGCAATGGATGTCGAGCGGGTCTAACATGATACTGTGAAAGTTCAATCCATAGTGGCTCCAACACAGCCGCGAGAGTTCAGTTCAAAGCGGATCCAAGACAGCAGCGAGAGTCCCGTCCACAGGAGACCATCTCAAGCGGAGGCGGATCAGCAGCGTAGAGATGTCCCCAATCGATACAGGCGAGCGTTCCATCCTGGGTCCCGACGAGCGGTCCATCCTGGGTCTCGACTCTGGACAGCCAGTACTTCATCCATGGTCATCGGACCGGACCCCCTCCACAAGGGAGAGTGGGACATCGGAGAAAGAAAAGAAGCGGCAGATCAACTGGTCTAAAAAGGAGGTCTATTTAAAGGCTAGAGTATACAAATGAGTTTTAAGGTGAGACTTAAATGCTTCTACTGAGGTAGCATCTCGAACTGTTACCGGGAGGGCATTCCAGAGTACTGGAGCCCGAACGGAAAACGCTCTATAGCCCGCAGACTTTTTTTGGGCTCTAGGAATCACTAATAAGCCGGAGTCTTTTGAAGGCAGATTTCTTGCCGGGACATATGGTACAATACAATCGGCAAGATAGGATGGAGCTAGACCGTGTAGTATTTTATATGTAAGTAGTAAAACCTTAAAGTCACTTCTTAAGTGCACAGGAAGCCAGTGCAGGTGAGCCAGTACAGGCGTAATGTGATCAAACTTCCTTGTTCTTGTCAAAAGTCTAGCAGCCGCATTTTGTACCGACTATAATCTTTTAATGCATGGAGACTGTTTTACAAACGTTTGTGAAAGAATGGGCCGCTCTCAGTGATTTCCAGCGTGGATCTGTCATAGGATGCCACCTGTGCAACAAAATTTCCTCGCTCCTAAATATTCCAAAGTCAACAAGAAAATGGAAGAGTTTGGGAACAACAGCAACTCGGCCACCAAGTGGTAGGCCACGTAAACTGACAGAGAGGGGTCAGCGGATGCTTAAGCGCATAGTGCAAAGACTTTCTGCACAGTCAGTTGCTAGAGAGCTCCAAACTCCATGTGACCTTCCAATTAGCCCACATACAGTACGCAGAGAGGGTAATGGAATGGGTTTCCATGGCCGTGCAGCTGCATCTAAGCCAGGGAGGTCAAACTCAAATACAGAGTGGGCCAAAATTTAAAACTGAACGGAGCCGCGGGCCAAGGTTGAACAATTTAACCTTTTAACAGGGACCCAAACAAGTTTTGCATTGAATATTAAACAAGCAAGGCTTATGTAGCTTTATAGTCACATACAAAATCGAGTTTCAAATTACAATAATGAGCAAAAAACATCAATGGCATATCAAATAAAATGTAAATAAAAATTGGGGGAGTGGGGTTTGGTGGTAGCGGGGGTGTATATTGTAGCGTCCTGGAAGAGTTAGTGCTGCAAGGGGTTCTGGGTATTTCTTCTGTTGAGTTTATGTTGTGCTACGGTGCTGATGTTCTCCCGAAATGTGTTTGTCATTCTAGTTTGGTGTGGCTTCACAGTGTGGCGCATATTTGGCCCCGGGCCAGAGTTTGACACCCATGATCTAAGCCATACATCACCAAGTCCAAAGCAAAGCGTGGGATGCAGTGGTGTAAAGCAAGTCGGCACACGACTCTAGAGCAGTGGAAATGCTTTCTCTGGAGTAATGAATCACGCTTTTCCGTCTGGCAATCTGATGGAAGAGTCCGGGTTCGGAGGTTCCCAGGAAAACGGTATATTTCGGACTGCATTGTGCCGACTGTGAAATTTGGTGGAGGAGGAATTATGGTGTGGGGTTGTTTTTTATGAGTTGGGCTTGGCCCCTTAGTTCCAGTGAAAGGAACTTTGAATGCTCCAGGATACCAAAACATTTTGGACAATTTCATGCTCCCAACTTTGTGGGAACAGTTTGGAGCGGGCCCCTTCCTTTTCCAACATGACTGTGCACCAGTGCACAAGGCAAGGTCCATATAGACATGGATGACAAACTCTGGTGTGGATGAACTTGACTGGCCTGTGCAGAGTCCTGACCTGAACCCAATAGAACACCTTTGGGATGAATTACAACGGACACTGAGAGCCAGGCCTTCTCGATCCACATCAATGTGTGACCTCACCAATGTGTTTTTGGAAGGTGGAAAATTCCTATAAACACACTCTGCAACCTTGTGGACAGCCCTTCCAGAAGAGTTGAAGCTGAAATAGCTGCAAAAGGTGGATCGACATCATATTGAACCCCATGGGTTAGGAACGGGATGGCACTTCAAGTTCATATGTGAGTCAAGGCAGGTGGCCAAATACTTTTGTTATGACATCTGTGTCGAGGGAAGTGTTCAATGCTAGGTTTGCAGCTGTCCAGAAGGAAGAAACCATTTTTCATTTTTGATAGGGGTGTAGATTGAGGTAATCAGTTAAACATTACTAATTTGATTCAAGCAACCTTAGCAATGAACTTTCAAGGCCGTAATAATTATATAGTTTTTTTAAATATACATATTTAAATGGCAGGAAGGAAAATCTTCAACAATTTACAAAAGCCCAAGGGTCCCCCCATGTGTTTAGTGCCCCATGACACCCCCCACTCATTACTTCTAGCTGCTGCTTCCACATGCCAAACTGATAGGGTTAGGTGTCACACTGGGTCAAAGTTCACATTACAGACCTGGTTTCTGTTACTCTTTGTTTATGTGCACTAGTATTTGTCTTTGTATCCAATCCCTTTGTGTGTATGTGCATGAAAATATGCTCATATGCTCTACAGCAGGGGTCACCAACAGGCATAGCTCGGTTGGTAGAGCGGCCGTGCCAGCAACTTGAGGGTTGCAGGTTCGATTCCCGCTTCTGCCATCCTTGGGCAAGACACTACCCACCTGCTCCCAGTGCCACCCACACTGGTTTAAATGTAACGTAGATATTGGGTTTCACTATGTAAAGCGCTTTGAGTCACTAGAGAAAAGCGCTATATAAATATAATTCACTTCACTTCACTTCACTTCACCAACGTGGTGCCCGCGGGCACCAGGACGCCCGTAAGGACCAGATGAGTCGCCCGCTGGCCTGTTCAAAATAGCTCAAATAGCAGCACTTACCAGTGAGCTGCCTCTATTTTTTAAATTGTATTTATTTACTAGCAAGCTGGTCTCGCTTTGCTCAACATTTTTAATTCTAAGACAGACAAAACTCAAATAGAATTTGAAAATCCAAGAAAATATTTTAAAGACTTGCTCTTCACTTGTTAAATAAATTCATTTATTTTTTTACTTTGCTTCTTATAACTTTCAGAAAGACAATTTTAGAGAAAAAATACAACCTTAAAAATGATTTTAGGATTTTTAAACACATATACCTTTTTACCTTTTAAATTCCTTCCTCTTCTTTCCTGACAATTTAAATCAATGTTCAAGTAAGTTTTTTTATTTTTTATGTAAAGAATAATAAATACATTTTAATTTAATTCTTGATTTTAGCTTCTGTTTTTTGGACAAAGAATATTTGTGAAATATTTCTTCAAACTTATTATGATTAAAATTCAAAACAGTTATTCTGGCAAATCTAGAAAATCTTTAGAATAATATTTAAATCTTATTTCAAAGTCTTCAGAATTTCTTTGAAAATTTTTGTTCTGGAAAATCTAGAAGGAATAATGATTTGTCTTTACCAGAAATATAGCTTGGTCCAATTTGTTATATATTCTAACAAAATTCAGATTGGATTTTAACCTATTTAAAACATGTCATCAAATTTCTAAAATTAATCTTAATCAGGAAAAATTACTAATGATGTTCCATAAATTATTTTTTTTATTTTTTCAAAAAGATTCGAATTAGCTAGTTTTCCTCTTCTTTTTTTCGGTTGAATTTTGAATTTAAAACAGTTGAAATTGAAGATAAACTATGTTTCAAAATTTAACTGTCTTTTTTTTTCGTGTTTTCTCCTCTTTTAAACCATTCAATTAAGTGTTTATTCTCTACAAAAACCTTCCGTAAAAGGAGAAAAAAATGTACGATGGAATGACAGACAGAAATACCTATATATATATCTATATATATATATATATATAGATATATATATATATATATACATATATAAAAGGTAAATTAAGCAAATTGGCTATTTCTGGCCATTTTTCAAAGTGTGTATCAAACTGGTAGCCCTTCGCATTAATCAGTACCCAAGAAGTAGCTCTGGATTTCAAAAAGGTTGGTGACCCCTGCTCTACAGTGTGTGTGTGTGTGTGTGTGTGTGTGTGTGTAATTGTAGAATTTCCTGCACACACACACACACGTACACACATGCTCTTGCTTACTTTTCCCACTCGCACACACACACACACACACACACACGCACGCACCCACGCACGGACAAAGATCATGCAGACAAACCTGCTCCTCTTCTCACCACGTTGCGTCTGCAGCTTTGTTTAAATATTAACTGGCACACATAAAATAAATCTTTAACATCATGAAAAATTTACAGTTTGTGCAAACGAGATTAAAAGACGCCCCCGGGGACTTTTCGAAAGAATCTCTGAACAAAAGAAAGAAAGGAACTTTCAAGGGCGCAAGTGGAAATTCTGCGCTTTCTGTCTTCCACCCACCCTTTTTCTTACACACACACACGCACACACACGCACACACACACACACACACACACACTTGAGGAATGTGGACAAAGTGCACGTCCATCATCATACTGTAGGACGACTGACATGTTGAATGTGGAAAGTGCGAGGAAAGTTTATTTTCATTTCTCTTGTTTTTCTTGCACCACTGCTGTGACCGAGAGCTCACTGGAAACTATTTGCAATTTTTTTGTTGTTTTCATCATAACTATGTCATTTACTTTTTTACGATATCTCTTCAAAACAGGCTGAGTGTCATGCACAACAGTTGTGCCGGTGTAACGCTTAAAAAGGTCAGCCGGTGACCCAGCAGGAACATTGTTTTCATGCCCGTGTACTAACTAGAACAGGGCCGCCCCCCCATCTTATTGCAGATCACTCACTGTCCGCAGGGGCCCCAAAACTGTGAGGGCCCCCATTTTGCTTGAATAAGCGCAAGTAAAGTGTACAAACCCTGTTTCCAAATGAGTTTATTGAGTGTTGTTAAAAGAAAACTTGATGTAACAGAGTGGTGAACATGCCCTTTCCCAACTACTTTGGCACGTGTTGCAGCCATGAAATTCCAAGTTAATTATTATTTTGAAAAAATATATAAAGTTTATGAGTTTGAACATCAAATATCTTGTCTTTGTAGTGCATTCAATTGAATATGGGTTGAAAAGGATTTGCAAATCATTGTATTCCGTTTATATTTACATCTAACACAATTTCCCAACTCATATGGAAACGGGGTTTGTAAATCAGGGGTGTCAAACTCTTTTTAGATCGGTGGCCACATGGAGAAAAATCTACTCCCAGGTGGGCCAGACTGGTAACATCACGGCACGATAACTTAAAAATTGTCAGGCTTGGACTTGGATTTGGTTTACTCCTTCGATGCAGAGAGGATAAGGGACGAGCCAAACGAGAGTGTAAGTACATGGTTTATTTGAATACTAAATACAAGAATAATCGAATTAAGGGCGCTCACAAAGAGGTACAAAACTTGGATACAAAAATACAAACAGGAAAACAAAACACCTGCTCGATGGCATGAAAGACGATAAACTATAAACTTAAACTTGCACTGTGGCAGAACTATGAACAACTAAAACAAAAACACTTACTGTGACCGAAACAAGGGGCATGGATAGCAGGGTGCGTAGCAGGTAATTGTGAAGGCATGAAGCAGAATGCAAATGGCAAAGTTCCCAGAATGATGAACAGAAAGCAAATGACTTAAGTACTGGCTGTGGTAATAGAAAACAGGTGTGAGAGGCTGAGGATCGGGCGCGACTTAAGGGGACCAGGTGGAAACTAATAGGTTGGCATGGAAACAAACAAAACCAGGAAGTGCAAAACGTGACTGAATGTCCAAAATCAAAACATAACATGACAAAACAAGATCCATAGGTGTGACAAAAATAAAGATAACTTCAGATTTTTTTCTTTGTTTAAAAATAGAACAAGCTTATTATGAAAATGTACAAATCATAATGTTGTTGGAGTTGTTTTTTTTTACATTTACATGTTGAAGTTAATAGTATTCTATCTTTATTTGTCTTTATTTATATTTTCTGAATAAATGATGTGATAATGTTCATCACTCAACTCATTGGTGTTGATTTGCAATCTATCAAGATAAAACAATGATATCAAAATCAAATTACAGGATGTTATTTATGTAGTTTGATCATTTTCCATGACTGGTGTAATAACATCATGTTTGTAGCATCATCTTAAAAGATACAAACAATTGCTTTTGCGACATCTCGTGGACACATTTAGAACAGAAAAATAAGATATCTAAAAGCTTATTTATTTTGAACAAGGTTATATATAGTTTTCCATACAACACAATGAGAATGTTATATTGCTCAATTATTCTACCTTATTTCAATTATTGTGCAGAAATATGGGGAAATACATATCATAGCAACATAATGCCTTTATTTCTTTCACAGAAAAGAGCAATTCGAATCATTTTTAAAGTAGGATATAGAGACCACACAAATTCACTCTTCATTAGGTCAGGATTACTAAAACTAAAAGACATTGTAGAATTGAATACACTATTAATGATGTTCAAAGCGAGAAATAAAGTTCTTCCGAAGGACATGCAAAAGTTATTTGTGTTCACATCTGAAGATGAGAACCACAGAAGGCCGTATGACTTTAAACATCCAAGAGTGCGAACAAATTTGAAACAAATGTGCTTGTCTGTTGTTGGTGTGAAAGCATGGAATTCTCTAAACAAAGACTTAAAAAGCTGTAAGAATATATTTGTGTTTAAAAAAAGTTAGAAAAAGAGAAAACTGAAATTATATCAAACTGAGTTTTGATTTGGATTGGACGTGTCATTGTGAAAGTGCTTAAAGGAAAATGGAAAAGTATGTTGGAGTTCGGGTGTTGGTGGAGGGAACAGTTGTAATTAATCTAAAATACTGTAATTTGTGTTAAAAAAAAGGGGCAGATAAATATAAGAATATAATTCTTCCATCTGCTCCTTTCTGATCATGGAAATGTATAAGAAAGAAAAACAAAAAAAACAATGACAGTGTCAATTGTACGTGGCTTGTAAATATGCATTTTCATGAAAGGAATAAAAATAAATGAAATGAACAGCAGTTCCTTTCATTCCAAAATTTCGGCTCATTTTCATATTTGGCAAACTCATCACGCGGGCCGGATGCAGATATGGCAGGCGTAGCGCAGGTACACATGACTTCCATCCATCCATTTTCTACCGCTTGTCCCTGTTGGGGTCGCAGGGTTTGCTGGAGCTTTGAATGTCAAAAAGGAAATATAGCGCTTTTCTCTATTGACTCAAAGCGCCTTACAGGGTGAATGCCATTATCTACATCTTTAAACTAGATTCAAACCAGTGTGGTTGGCACTGGCAGCAGGCGGGTAAAGTCTTTTGCCCAAGGGCACGACGGTGGTGTCTAGGATGACGGAAGCGGGAATCGAACATGGAACCCACAAGCTGCTGGCACGGCTGCTACAAGATTCCGGCCAGAGAACATTTTAACCGCCAACCCGCCTGCTCCAAAGATCTTCTCGGCACCAAAGAGGAGCTGATCCAACACATGCTAAAGGAACTTTCTGGCGCCGAGAGCGTGGATGTGCGCGCTGACCTGGAGGGCGTGCAGCATCTGAGGAGGTTCCGCTTCCAGGACAAGCTCCTGGAGGGCCTTCACACATTCCACGTACAGGTGCACATGCAGGAAACAGGTCACAATCATCGAGCCCTGACTGGAGGGCGAGGCAGGCAAAAAAAAAAAAAAAAAAAAAGCAACCTGATTGACAACAGGTGTGGCCAGGCTGCCAATCAGCGGCAGGTGAGGGGTAATGGCGATCAGGGAGACAAGTTGGAAAAGGAACCAAACATAACAGGTGGGGCGGTATAGCTCGGTTGGTAGAGTGGCCGTGCCAGCAACTTGAGGGTTCCAGGTTCGACCCCCGCTTCCGCCATCTTAGTCACAGCCGTTGTGTCCTTGGGCAAGACACTTTACCCACCTGCTCCCGGTGCCACCCACATTGGCTTAAATGTAACTTAGATACTGGGTTTCACTATTTAAAAAAGCGATTTGAGTCGCTAGAGAAAAAGCGCTATATAAATATAATTCACTTTATAGGAGCGAAAATAAACAGAAATCAAGGAAACACAACCAGACGTGAATGTGACAGACCATCACAGGATGGAGGGCATGAATAAATATCGAAATGTAAATAATACCTAAACAGCGAACATTTATCCATGAAAATATGGATCAGTCAACTCATTGGTGTTCATTTTTAATTTATCAAGACAAAAAAAAAAATAATAAATCAAAATCGAAATACAGGATCTTATTTATGTAGTTTGCTCATTTTCCTTGACTGGTGCACTAACATCATGTGGTTTTATTAATTTTGTACATATGTGGCATCATCTACATGGATACAAACGATTGCTATTGCGACATCTAGTGGACACATTTAGAACAGCAGTTTCTTTCATTCCAAAATTTTGGCTCATTTTTATAAACTCATCATAAAACTTGTAGGTTTGACACCCGTGGTGTAAATAAATTAACAACAGGGCTCCTTATATGAAACTTTACCGCAAACATATTCCTAGCCCCTTCCTGCTGTGTCACGGATAAGGATAATGATGGCAGGTGTGCCAGGAAAATGTGCACCTCTTTGTTTTGAAAATTCTGCACAAAAAAAAGGACATTATTAAACACATTTTTGCATTATTTTTTTTTTAATGCAAAACATGCATCAAATTAAATTCAAAAAGTATAAAAATGGTTTAAAAAAAATCAAGAAGTGTGATTTTTTTTTTTTTTGGAATGGGGTGGTGACCTTTAAAGTATATTTTGTATCAGACGCTAATTTAGCCAGGAACATTTGTGAGTATACTGTTTCGGAAAAATATTACTAAGGTATCTATTACTATTTAAATGTATTATATATTTTATTACTATATTACTATTTTATCAACTATACATTTTTATTAGAGTTGAGGTAGAACTCCAGGTCAAGGATGTGATGCAGACCAGGAAAATGTTGATAGAAGACCAAACGAGATGATTTACAGAATATTATCAAGTGATAATAAAATGTGAGAAAGAAGACGTAAAATATGGCAGCCTGGAAGGAAAAATTAACAACCAGAACCGATTTGTTGCAGATTTTCTGGAACATTCCTTCGCAGGCTGCATAGTTTCCATTATTGTGGAAGATTTGGTGATAAGGCCCAGGCAAGTTTATTTATAGAGCACAATTTGTACACTTTGCAATTCTAAAGCCTTTATAGATAATTATTGAAGATAATTGAAGATAAAATGATCACAATTCAAGTTGAAATCATAAAACATAATCATAAAAACGTTACGCAAAAACCATGTTACGCATAAACCATATAACCTACTACCAGGTCAATACACGAAGTAGAAAATCATTACATGTAATGCATTACATTGCCCTGCGTGGAGGTGGCGACTTGTCCAGGGTGTACTCAGCCTTCCGCCCGAATGCAGCTGAGATAGACTCCAGCATCCCCAGCAACCCCAAAAAGGGACAAGTGGTAGGAAATGGATGGATGGATGGCATTATATTGTGCCACGCCAACATTACCCCATTTTTGCCTGACGCACTACAGTACGAGAAACCACAATTAGCCATGCTAATGTTGGATCGCATTTTTTCAGCAAATTCAAAACAAAATAGGCACGGACTATACCCACATCCACAAAGGTTTTATTTGTCGGAAATATGTTTTGCCCCGTCAGTTGGATTACACATCGCCATACAGGCCAATGGGCATATATTTCCCCCTTTAGCCTATACGTATGTCGGCCATTGACCGGCCTGGGATGCCAAGCATTACACTATAGAACAGATCTGAGAAAATTAAGGCCCTTTGATCTTTTCAATCTGGCCCGCCGGACATTCCCAAATAATTCTTTCAGATCTTTAAGATGGAAAGTGTAGTTGCCATTATGATTTGCAGCCATGTTTTCTAAGGACCGTAAGTCTTCAACTATACAAAGTATTTCAATGGTTGGAATCTTCGCTTATGGATGATATACCAGTTACTATGGTAACCTAACTAGTTACCATAGTAACCTTATGAGTTACTATGGTCATCTAATTAGTTACTTTGGTAATGTAAGTCACAGCAGCTCAGACGAGGCACCAAGCAGTGTGGGTGGGGAGCGTTTCCACAGACACGGAAGGAGATTTCAATCAATCAATCAATCAATCAATGTTTACTTATATAGCCCTAAATCACTAGTGTCTCAAAGGGCTGCACAAACCACTACGACATCCTCGGTAGGCCCACATAAGGGCAAGGAAAACTCACACCCAGTGGGGCATCGGTGACGATAATGACCCAGTGGGACGTCGGTGACAATAATGACTATGAGAACCTTGGAGAGGAGGAAAGCAATGGATGTCGAGCGGGTCTAACATGATACTGTGAAAGTTCAATCCATAATGGATCCAACACAGTCGCGAGAGTCCAGTCCAAAGCGGATCCAACACAGCAGCGAGAGTCCCGTTCACAGCGGAGCCAGCAGGAAACCATCCCAAGCGGAGGCGGATCAGCAGCGCAGAGATGTACCCAGCCGATACACAGGCGAGCAGTACATGGCCACCAGATCGGACCGGACCCCTTCCACAAGGGAGAGTGCGACATAGAAGAAAAAGAAAAGAAACGGCAGATCAACTGGTCTAAAAAGGGAGTCTATTTAAAGGCACAACAAAGTTCTAAAGCTTTGTAATATATCTGATACATCAGATTGTAGGTGGGTTTATTTTGTACCCTTTGTGTTCATATTTCATTGTTTGTTGCATTTTTGTTGCGTTTCACTTGATTGTAAAATGTGTCGATCGAAAGGGGGTGTGACTTTCATATTTTGTCAATACTCAGTGTTTTATCCTTCATACAAACATTCCATTATGTTTTTTTAGTCGGTCTATCGTAAACTTTTTAGCATTCAATCAGACATTATTGTGAGGTTTTGTATTAGTGTTCCTAAAAGTAGATATACTGGCCCCCAGACACATTTTCTTCTCTAAATGTGGCCCCCCGAGTCAAAATAATTGCCCAGGCCTGCACTAGAAGCTAAGCACCATCACACTAACCATTCATTGCACGGACAAACTAGCTTTGTTAGACAAGATAACAGACTGTATTGGACAAAATGGTTTACATACAAAATATCCATTTCCATTTATTACAAGTAATAAGAAAACGTAAATGCTTGATTTACCTAACAAAGAAGAAATTAGCAAGTTTGGCGTTAGATGAAAAAATCTTCTCCGCCTTCAGTCGTCTCCATCTTTCAAAGGCATCTGTAACGTCTGGTTGTTCCTCCAAGGATGCGTCGGCAAAAAAACAGCAAAAGGTAAGAAATAAAGATTTATTAAACTCAAAACAGGCTGGAACAAAAACACTGGTGCTAATAGAAAAAGGTAAACAAATGGTGCTAGCATGGAGGCTAGGAATAACAATCGGCACACAAACATTAGGCACAAAGGCACGAAAAGGGAAAACAAAACATTTAGCATGAGAACTAAGAATAAGCAATAAACGTAGCATGAAAGCTAGCGAGTAATAATGAACAATAGCAGTCGTCACTTATTGCATATAAGCAAATTAGGATTCCAGAATGAACAACGAAAAGGGGCGAGCTTAAATAAGGGAGGTGATTAGTAAAACAGGTGTGCGGGAACCGAGAGTAGCAGGTGGAACAAATCAGAAACCATGGAAACAGACTAAACAGGAAATAAGGAGGTCAAACTACCGAAAGTGATATAAAAATGGAACAAAGCAACAATATGTGAAGATCCGAGCAGCGGATCGCAACAGCATCCCTGATACAAATCCTCGTTTTGTTCCTGGCTTTGTCATGAATAAGGTGAGAATCGTAACGACGCCTTTTAGAATTACTAAGGTCTGACATGTTTAGTAACTTTACCAGTGGCAGTAGCTAGACGAAGAGGGCGGTGCATATGGCCACCTGAATGTGACACACTCACAGACTTTCTAATTGGTCAAACGGGGAAGGGTGGGGCTTGGAAATTTAAATAATAACAAGGCTGTAAATATCATTTTAAAATGAGCAGGTTTTTGGGTTCGATCCTGCGCCCGGAATCTTTCTGTGTGGAGTTTGCATGTTCTCCCTGTGATTGCGTGAGTTCCCACCGGGTACTCCGGCTTCCTCCCACCTCCAAAGACATGCACTTGGGGATAGGTTGATTGGCAACACTAAATTGGCCCTAGTGTGTGAATGTGAGTGTGAATAATGTCTCTCTCTTTTAGTGTTGGCCCTGCAATGAGATGGCGACTTGTCCAGGGTGTACACCACCTTCCGCCCGAATGCAGCTGAAATAGGTTCCAGCACCCCCCCCGCCACCCTGAAAGGGACAAGTGGTAGGAAATGGATGGATGGATATCCCGGCTGAACTATTGTTATCAGTTATAAAGGTATTCAAAAATAAAATGATTTATTAATGCCTTTGAATGTATCAAGATCATTTAATGACGACTTGACATTAAATGATTACATGGCTGATAGTTGTTTAGTACTGTGGCATTAAGAATACTCTTCTTTTTTCTGCAGCAGGGTAGCTATTTGTTTTTTTCAGGAATTATTGCATTTTTAATGCCTTAAACTTTACCATGAAATAATAATGCAAACTCATTGCACTTTGATTGAGGAATTAGTTTTATTAGAAGTGAAACTGGAGGGGTTATTAATCTGTTTACTCTAGCAAACAGGAGAGGGCACGAGAGTCGTTACTACAGTTTGAGATGATTGCCGACAAATAATTTTCCCTTGTTCGACACAAAGTATGGTTAACTTTTCTTTTAAGTGCTCATAACGAGCTTCAAGCTTTGACTTGCGCCATTTCCATTCAACTCTGTGACACTCCATTTTTTGTGCCAAGACTGTCTTCATTTCTCCATGGCTCCTTTTGCCTACATTTACCCGTTGTAACCTTGAGCAATGGTATCCAAAACATTTACACTTGATGTGTAAGAGTTCAACAGATCATCAATATTAGCATACTGTGTATTAAAATCTAATAATTAAAAAAAAAAAAAAAACTTCTCAAAAACGTTTAAGATGCCTGGAAAGTCTCATGGTGACGGAGAGGAGGAGAAAGACGGTGAAACATCTCTGGAGGGTGTAGATCAGGGCTATTTAACTACCGTATTTCCTGGACCATAGAGTGCACCTGATTATAAGGCGCACTGCTGATGAGTGGGCCTATTCAATCGTCCTGTCCCCTTAACAGAAAAACAGCCCCAAAACATGATGTTTTCACCCCCATGCTTCACAGTAGGTATGGTGTTCTTGGGGTGCAACTCAGTATTCTTCTTCCTCCAAACATGACGAGTTGAGTTTATACCAAAATGGATACATGGATGATACAGCAGAGGATTGGGAGAATGTCATGTGGTCAGATGAAACCAAAATAGAACTTTTTGGTATAAACTCAACTCGTCGTGTTTGGAGGGAGAAGAATACTGAGTTGTATCCCAAGAACACCACACCTACTGTGAAGCATGGGGGTGGAAACATCATGCTTTGGGGCTGTTTTTCTGCTAAGAGAACAGGATGATTGATCTGTGTTAAGGAAAGAATGAATGGGGACATGTTTTGTGAGATTTGGAGCCAAAACCTCCTTCCATCAGTGAGAGCTTTGAATGGTTGACCAAATACTTATTTTCCACCATCATTTACAAATAAATTCTTTAAAATTCCTACAATGTAAATTCCTGGATTTATTTTTCACATTCTGTCTCTCACAGTTGAAGTGTACCTATGATGAAAATGACAGACCTCTGTCATCATTTTAAGTGGGAGAACTTGCACAATCGGTGGCTGACTAAATACTTTTTTGCCCCACTGTAAGTATTTTTATTTAGACAAAAACCTGTTTGGAATGTATGATAATATACTGTAATATTTGTTGCAATATTGGATACTATTAATGTTTAAAAAGAACAACAAAAACAAATTATTTGGAAATTATGCAACTATAAGCAGTATGTGGACGTTTCTCTTCTCTGGGTTCCTCGGGCCACCAAGCACTGACATGAGAGCCTGGATCAGGTTCACGATATTGTTTTATTTTGCAATAAATTGTTTTGCTTTTCAGAAATTGTTCTGTGTCTGTCTGTCACTCTCTCGCTCTTGCTCTTTCTCCAACTCCAACACCTCTCTCCTACCCGTCTTTGAACAGAGCGATTGGATAAAAAGGCCCAGGTGGGCCTTCTACGCACCTGTCGCTGATCTCGAAGCCGGTCCTGCCACACCTCGCTTTGCTGCAGGCCCGCAGGCCACGCCCCCCCACACACACAGTCAGTGGTGGGTAGAGTAGCCAGAAATTGTACTCAAGTAAGAGTACTGTTACTTTAGGGATTTATTACTCAAGTAAAAGTAAGGAGTAGTCACCCAAATATTTACTTGAGTAAAAGTAAAAAGTATGTTGTGAAAAAACTACTCAAGTACTGAGTAACTGATGAGTAACCTGATTACGGCAACAAATAATGCACAAAAACATAAAAATAGAAATGAGCAAATTCAGAGCCAGGAATATCTCTTAAGCAACTAAAACAATAATATGTATTAAATAATAGTACATTAAAATAAAATAAAAAAAATGGCACATTGAGCCACAATAACTTAACAGTACCATAGCCTCAGTAGGCATTCATTGATTTGACTGATTGATTGATTGATTAAAATTTGTATTAGTAGATTGCACAGTATAGTACATATTCCGTACAATTGACCACTAAATGGTAACACCCCAATAAGTTTTTCAACGTTTATCAATTACTTAGTAAATGACCATACATACACACACAAATCATTTATACACACACATATCATATATATATATATATATATATATATATATATATATATATATATATATATATATACACATACATTTATATATACAGTATATAATTTATATTTATTTATTTTGCCGTTTTTGTTCACATGTTGAAGGTGTTTTAATGAATATACATGCATGTTTAACATATAGATTCCTATATTTCATGAAGACAAGAATATAAGTTGGTGTATTACCTGATTCTGATGACTTGCATTGATTGGAATCAGACGTCCACGTTTTCAAATGGAGAAAAAAAGTTCCTCTTTTCTGTCTAATACCACATGAAAGTCGTTGGTTTTTGGCATCTTATTTGTCCAGCTTCCATATTCGTTTTTATACACTTTACAAGAAATACATTGGTGGCAGACTGCGTAGCTTGCTAGCTTGTTTGCGCTGGCTTTCGGAGACTCTTATTTTGCTAACGCAGGCGCGATGGAGCGGCGCTTTTATTGTGAAGACAGGAACTGTGCGATCAGTCTTTAGGCTTTTGACGGGAAGCGCGGTTGAAATAAAAAGTGTCTTTTTTCCTTTACACTTTTGATTGATTGAAACTTTTATTATTATATTGCACAGTACAGTACATATTCCGTACAATTGACCACTAAATGGTAACACCCGAATAAGTTTGTCAACATGTTTAAGTCGGGTTTTACGTATCACGGTCATGTGACCGCCTGGCTCTGTTTGATTGGTACAACGTCACCAGTGACTGCATGTGATTGGTGAAACGCAGGCATGCGTAGATTCTACTTTGAAGCTCTGTCATTAGCCAAAACATACATTTATAGATCGATAAAAAAAAGTAGCGAGTAGCGAGCTGAATGTAGATAAATGGAACGGAGTAAAAGTAGCGTTTCTTCTCTATAAATATACTCAAGTAAAAGTAAAATTATGTTGCATAAAAACTACTCGTAGAAGTACAATTTAACCCAAAAGTTCCTCAAGTAAATGTAACGGAGTAAATGTAGCGCGTTACTACCCACCTCTGCACACAGTACATACATTTTTTCTGTCAAAATTAAAGAAAAATCAATTCCATTTAGTGAAAAAAATAATCAATCAATCAATCAATGTTTACTTATATAGCCCTAAATCACTAGTGTCTCAAAGGGCTGCACAAACCACTACGACATCCTCGGGCAAGGAAAACTCACACCCAGTGGGACATCGGTGACAATAATGACTATGAGAACGTGATACTGTGATACTGATGATACTGATGACTATGAGAACATATGAGAACATGATACTGTGAAAGATCAATCCATAATGGATCCAACACAGTCGCGAGAGTCCAGTCCAAAGCGGATCCAACACAGCAGCGAGAGTCCCGTTCACAGCGGAGCCAGCAGGAAACCATCCCAAGCGGAGGCTGATCAGCAGCGCAGAGATGTCCCCAGCCGATACACAGGCGAGCAGTACATGGCCACCGGATCGGACCGGACTTCCTCCACAAAGGAGAGTGGGACATAGAAGAAACGGCAGATCAACTGGTCTAAAAAGGGAGTCTATTTAAAGGCTACAGTATACAAATGAGTTTTAAGGTGAGACTTAAATGCTTCTACTGAGGTAGCATCTCGAACTGTTACCGGGAGGGCATTCCAGAGTACTGGAGCCCGAAATGAAAAAGCTCTACAGCCCGCAGACTTTTTTTGGGCTTTGGGGATCACTAATAAGCCGGAGTCCTTTGAACGCAGATTTCTTGCCGGGACATATGGTACAATACAATCGGCAAGATAGGATGGAGCTAGACCGTGTAGTATTTTATACGTAAGTAGTAAAACCTTAAAGTCACATCTTAAGTGCACAGGAAGCCAGTGCAGGTGAGCCAGTACAGGCGTAATGTGATCAAACTTTCTTGTTCTTGTCAAAAGTCTAGCAGCCGCATTTTGTACCAACTGTAGTCTTTTAATGCTAGACATGGGGAGACCCGAAAATAATACGTTACAGTAGTCGAGGCGAGACGTAACAAACGCATGGATAATGATCTCAGCGTCTTTAGTGGACAGAATGGAGCGAATTTTAGCGATGTTGCGGAGATGAAAGAAGACCGTTTTAGTACTTTATTGACACATCATTTCCAGGTGTTTGCGGGCCAGACCAAATGATTATGTGGGCCAAATCACCTGTGCACATTCTACTGGAGTCATCTCAAGAAAGCAGGTTTATGTGCGTGGTCACATTCTGGTGTACAATCCACGCACCACCGTGGGCACGCCCTTATGCTCCATCATGGCAGGTGTGTCACCAGCAAATACGTAGCGCTGACAGCTGCTTCTGCATTCTAAAAGTGTCAAAAAGGATTATTACAGGGCAGGCCCGATCCGTCACCGGCGTTGGGGAATTTGGACGGTCGGACGTGGCGTGTAAAGCGCTGTCAGTCTGCTCTTGAAGAACGCCCAGGGGGACATCAGGAGAGGAGTGCGTCTTGGCAGTCCTGCGTCTTCTCTCCTTACCTGCTGTGCTGGGCCTGCGGGCACCTGCATCCAGCTTAGGTCCGCGGGCCCTTAACAATTTGCTATTAATGGCCCTGACTGCCGGTTGACCCCGGGAAGCCCGAGGCGGGGTCACGGCGGGCGCCCTGAAATGAAAGAAGCGAGGCAGTTTTTATTTCCTCTTTGCTGACCTCCTGCCATCCTCAGTGATAGAGTCTTTACAAGGGCCTGGCCTCAAATATGAAGAAAATAATGTCATGTCAGTGGTCCTCCAGAACTGACGGGGGCAAATTGTCTCAAATTACATTTGTCGTTTTCCTGATTCAATCAACAACGTTTGTGCGTCTTGTCAATGTCCAACATCCTTTCTTTGTTTCTTGACAACTCACTGACTACAGGAAGCCTTTCTTCTATTCACTTTATTATCAAAGATACTAAACAACACTACACAGGAAAATTTGATATCAAACATACTAATAAAAAATATACAATATTGTAATATCTAAAATATTAACACATATTCTTGTTATCAACTATAGTAAGAAGAAGCATTTAAGTCCCATCTTAAAACTCATTTGTATACTCTAGCCTTTAAATAGACCCCCCTCTTAGACCAGTTGATCTGCCGCCTCTTTTCTGCTCTGAACCCCTCTCCTTTGTGGAGAGGGGGGGTACAGATTCAATGACCACAGATGAGCGCTAGCTGTTCAAAGTTGGGACCCAGGGTGGACCACTCATCTGTGCATCAGTTGGGGATGTTTCTGCATTGCTGACCTGTCCCCACTCAAGATGATCTCCTGTTGACCCCACTATGGACTGGACTCTCACACTAATATGCTAGATCCACTATGGACTGGACTCTCACACTAATATGCTAGATCCACTATGGACTTCACTCTCACACTATCATGCTAGATCCACTATGGACTTCACTCTCACACTATTATGCAAGATCCACTATGGACTGGAATCTCAAACTATTATGCTAGATCCACTATGGACTGGACTCTCAAACTATTATGCTGGATCCACTATGGACTTCACTCTCACACTATTATGTTAGATCCACTGTGGACTTCACTCTCACAATATTATGTTAGATCCACTATGGACTTCACTCTCATACTATTATGTTAGATCCACTATGGACTTCACTCTCATACTATTATGCTAGATCCACTATGGACTGGAATCTCAAACTATTATGCTAGATCCACTATGGACTGGACTCTCAAACTATTATGCCAGATCCACTATAGACTGGAATCACAAACTATTATGCTAGATCCACGATGGACTGGACTCTCAAACTATTATGCTAGATCCACTATGGACTGGACTCTCAAACTATTATGCTGGATCCACTATGGACTGGACTCTCAAACTATTATGCTAGATCCACTATGGACTGGAATCTCAAACTATTATGCTATATCCACTATGGACTGGAATCTCAAACTATTATGCTAGATCCACTATTACGCTAGATCCAAACTATTATGCTAGATCCACTATGGACTGAACTCTCAAACTATTATGCTAGATCCACTATGGACTTCACTCTCACACTATTATGTTAGATCCACTATGGACTGGAATCTCAAACTATTATGCTAGATCCACTATGGACTGGACTCTCAAACTATTATGCTAGATCCACTATGGACTGGAATCTCAAACTATTATGCTAGATCCACTATAGACCCGGAATCTCAAACTATTATGCTAGATCCACTATGGACTGGACTCTCAAACAATTATGCTAAATCCACTATGGACTGGAATCTCAAACTATTATGCTAGATCCACTATGGACTGGACTCTCAAACTATTATGCTGGATCCACTATGGACTTCACTCTCACACTATCATGCTAGATCCACTATGGACTTCACTCTCACACTATTATGCTAGATCCACTATGGACTGGAATCTCAAACTATTATGCTAGATCCACTATGGACTGGACTCTCAAACTATTATGCTGGATCCACTATGGACTTCACTCTCACACTATTATGTTAGATCCACTATGGACTTCACTCTCATACTATTATGCTAGATCCACTATAGACCGGAATCTCAAACTATTATGCTAGATCCACTATGGACTGGACTCTCAAACTATTATGCCAGATCCACTATGGACTGGAATCTCAAACTATTATGCTAGATCCACGATGGACTGGACTCTCAAACGATTATGCTAGATCCACTATGGACTGGACTCTCAAACTATTATGCTAGATCCACTATGGACTGGATTCTCAAACTATTATGCTAGATCCACTATGGACTGGAATCTCAAACTATTATGCTATATCCACTATGGACTGGAATCTCAAACTATTATGCTAGATCCACTATGGACTGGAATCTCAAATTATTATGCTAGATCCACTATGGACTGGACTCTCAAACTATTATGCTAGATCCACTATGGACTGTACTCTCACACTATTATGCTAGATCCCCTATGGACTGGAATCTCAAACTATTATGCTAGATCCACTATGGACTGGACTCTCAAACTATTATGCTGGATCCACTATGGACTTCACTCTCACACTATTATGTTAGATCCACTGTGGACTGGACTCTCACACTATTATGTTAGATCCACTATGGAATTCACTCTCATACTATTATGCTAGATCCACTATAGACCGGAATCTCAAACTATTATGCTAGATCCACTATGGACTGGACTCTCAAACTATTATGCCAGATCCACTATGGACTGGAATCTCAAACTATTATGCTAGATCCACGATGGACTGGACTCTCAAACTATTATGCTAGATCCACTATGGACTGGACTCTCAAACTATTATGCTAGATCCACTATGGACTGGACTCTCAAACTATTATGCTAGATCCACTATGGACTGGAATCTCAAACTATTATGCTATATCCACTATGGACTGGAATCTCAAACTATTATGCTTGATCCACTATGGACTGGACTCTCAAACTATTATGCTAGATCCACTATGGACTGGAATCTCAAATTATTATGCTAGATCCACTATGGACTGGACTCTCAAACTATTATGCTAGATCCACTATGGACTGTACTCTCACACTATTATGCTAGATCCCCTATGGACTGGACTCTCAAACTCTTATGTTAGATCCACTATGGACTTCACTCTCACACTATTATGTTAGATCCACTATGGACTTAACTCTCACACTATTATGCTAGATCCACTATGGACTTCACTCTCACAATATTATGTTAGATCCACTATGGACTTCACTCTCATACTATTATGCTAGATCCACTATAGACCGGAATCTCAAACTATTATGCTAGATCCACTATGGACTGGACTCTCAAACTATTATGCCAGATCCACTATAGACTGGAATCACAAACTATTATGCTAGATCCTCGATGGACTGGACTCTCAAACTATTATGCTAGATCCACTATGGACTGGACTCTCAAACTATTATGCTGGATCCACTATGGACTGGACTCTCAAACTATTATGCTAGATCCACTATGGACTGGAATCTCAAACTATTATGCTATATCCACTATGGACTGGAATCTCAAACTATTATGCTTGATCCACTATGGACTGGACTCTCAAACTATTATGCTAGATCCACTATGGACTGGAATCTCAAATTATTATGCTAGATCCACTATGGACTGGACTCTCAAACTCTTATGTTAGATCCACTATGGACTTCACTCTCACACTATTATGTTAGATCCACTATGGACTTAACTCTCACACTATTATGTTAAATCCACTATGGACTTCACTCTCATACTATTATGCTAGATCCACTATAGACCGGAATCTCAAACTATTATGCTAGATCCACTATGGACTGGACTCTCACACTAATATGCTAGATCCACTATGGACTGGACTCTCAAACTATTATGCTAGATCCACTATGGACTTCACTCTCACACTATCATGCTAGATCCACTATGGACTTCACTCTCACACTATTATGCAAGATCCACTATGGACTGGAATCTCAAACTATTATGCTAGATCCACTATGGACTGGACTCTCAAACTATTATGCTGGATCCACTATGGACTTCACTCTCACACTATTATGTTAGATCCACTGTGGACTTCACTCTCACAATATTATGTTAGATCCACTATGGACTTCACTCTCATACTATTATGTTAGATCCACTATGGACTTCACTCTCATACTATTATGCTAGATCCACAATAGACCGGAATCTCAAACTATTATGCTAGATCCACTATGGACTGGACTCTCAAACTATTATGCCAGATCCACTATAGACTGGAATCACAAACTATTATGCTAGATCCACGATGGACTGGACTCTCAAACTATTATGCTAGATCCACTATGGACTGGACTCTCAAACTATTATGCTGGATCCACTATGGACTGGACTCTCAAACTATTATGCTAGATCCACTATGGACTGGAATCTCAAACTATTATGCTATATCCACTATGGACTGGAATCTCAAACTATTATGCTAGATCCACTATTACGCTAGATCCAAACTATTATGCTAGATCCACTATGGACTGAACTCTCAAACTATTATGCTAGATCCACTATGGACTTCACTCTCACACTATTATGTTAGATCCACTATGGACTGGAATCTCAAACTATTATGCTAGATCCACTATGGACTGGACTCTCAAACTATTATGCTAGATCCACTATGGACTGGAATCTCAAACTATTATGCTAGATCCACTATGGACCCGGAATCTCAAACTATTATGCTAGATCCACTATGGACTGGACTCTCAAACAATTATGCTAAATCCACTATGGACTGGAATCTCAAACTATTATGCTAGATCCACTATGGACTGGACTCTCAAACTATTATGCTAGATCCACTATGGACTGGAATCTCAAACTATTATGCTATATCCACTATGGACTGGAATCTCAAACTATTATGCTAAATCCACTATGGACTGGACACTCAAACTATTATGCTAGATTCACTATGGACTGGAATCTCAAACTATTATGCTTGATCCACTATGGACTGGAATCTCAAACTATTATGCTAGATCCACTATGGACTGGACTCTAAAACTATTATGCTACATCCACTATGGACTGGACTCTCAAACTATTATGCTAGATCCACTATGGACTTCACTCTCACACTATTATGCTAGATCCACTATGGACTTCACTCTCACACTATTATGCTAGATCCACTATGGACTTCACTCTCACACTATTATGCTAGATACACTATGGACTGGAATCTCAAACTATTATGCTGGATCCACTATGGACTGGTCTCTCAAACTATTATGCTATATCCACTATGGACTAGAATCTCAAACTATTATGCTAGATCCACTATGGACTGGAATCTCAAACTATTATGCTAGATCCACTATGGACTGGACTCTCAAACTATTATGCTGGATCCACTATGGACTGGACTCTCAAACTATTATGCTAGATCCACTATGGACTGGAATCTCAAACTATTATGCTATATCCACTATGGACTGGAATCTCAAACTATTATGCTAGATCCACTATTACGCTAGATCCAAACTATTATGCTGGATCCACTATGGACTGAACTCTCAAACTATTATGCTAGATCCACTATGGACTTCACTCTCACACTATTATGTTAGATCCACTATGGACTGGAATGTCAAACTATTATGCTAGATCCACTATGGACTGGAATCTCAAACTATTATGCTAGATCCACTATGGACCCGGAATCTCAAACTATTATGCTAGATCCACTATGGACTGGACTCTCAAACAATTATGCTAAATCCACTATGGACTGGAATCTCAAACTATTATGCTAGATCCACTATGGACTTCACTCTCACACTATTATGTTAGATCCACTATGGACTGGAATCTCAAACTATTATGCTAAATCCACTATGGACTGGACACTCAAACTATTATGCTAGATTCACTATGGACTGGAATCTCAAACTATTATGCTTGATCCACTATGGACTGGAATCTCAAACTATTATGCTAGATCCACTATGGACTGGACTCTCAAACTATAATGCTACATCCACTATGGACTGGACTCTCAAACTATTATGCTAGATCCACTATGGACTTCACTCTCACACTATTATGCTAGATCCACTATGGACTTCACTCTCACACTATTATGCTAGATCCACTATGGACTTCACTCTCACACTATTATGCTAGATCCACTATGGACTTCACTCTCACACTATTATGCTAGATCCACTATGGACTGGACTCTCAAACTATTATGCTAGATCCACTATGGACTGGACTCTCAAACTATTATGCTAGATACACTATGGACTGGAATCTCAAACTATTATGCTGGATCCACTATGGACTGGTCTCTCAAACTATTATGCTATATCCACTATGGACTGGAATCTCAAACTATTATGCTAGATCCACTATGGACTGGACTCTCAAACTATTATGCTAGATCCACTATGGACTGGACTCTCAAACTATTATGCTAGATCCACTATGGACTGGAATCTCAAACTATTATGCTAGATCCACTATGGACTGGAATCTCAAACTATTATGCTAGATCCACTATGGACTGGACTCTCACAATATTATTTGATCCACTCGACGTCCATTGCACCGGTCGCCCAGGGGCGGGGGGTCCCCACATCTGCGGTCCCCTCCAAGGTGTCTCATTGTCATCACATTGGGTTGAGTTTTTTCTTACCCCGATGTGAGATCTAGGACAAGGATGTAGTTGTGGCTTGTGCAGCCCTTTGAGACACATGTGATTTAGGCCTATATAAGTAAACCTTGATTGATTGATTGGTTGAAATATACTAACAAATAATGTGACAATCAGTCACTTCATTTCTTTTGGTTTTCCTTGTTTTTGAATGTACTTCCTGTCAGTGCTTTTATTTTGTCAAATTTCCTGTTTGTTCCGCGGAGCACTATTTTCTCCTCACCTGCTGTTGATTGGCAGCTGGTCCACACCTGCTGCCAATCAACATATGTCTATTTATGTTTTCACTCAAGATGGCCTCAGTTCTCGAAGATCGCACTTTCTGTTGGAACGTTTGTCTGCAAGACTGCTTCATTTTTCTGTTATTTGAGTAATAAAACTCATCATACCTTCTCTTCGCTCTCCTGGTTCCTGCATCTTGGGGTCACAAAAACGGCAACCATGCGCGTTCCTAACAAATAATCTACAGCAACGTTTGATATGAAAAATATTAACAAACAATCTACACTAACATATAATATTAAATATATTATACAGTAACATTTGATATCAAACATATTAACCAACTGTACAACAGGGGTGTCAAACTCATTTTAGATCGGGGTGGGTCGGACTGGTGAATACACGGCACCATAACCTAAAAATAAAGACATCTTCAGATTGTTTTCGTTGTTTAAAAAAAGAACAAGCACAGTCTGAAATTGTACAAATTGTAATGTTGTTGTTTTTTATACTTTTCTATACTTTATTTGTTGTTATTTATATTTTCTGAATACATTATGTGGTAATGTTCGTCAGTCAACTCGTTGGTTTTATCTTTCAATCTATCAAGGTAAAAAAATATATCAAAGTCAAATTACAGCATGTTATTTTATGTAGTTTGATCATTTTCCTCGAATGATGTACTCACATCATGTGGTTTATTTTGTACAAATGTAGCATCGTCTACAAAGATACAAAGAATTGCTATTGCGACATCCAGTAGACATATTTAGAATAGCAGTTTCTTTCATTCAAATTTTTCAGGTGAATTTTTATACTTAGCAAACTCATCCCGTGGGCCCAATAAAACCTGTTCGCGGGCCTGATTCGGCGCTGGGGCCGTACTTTTGACACCACTGTTCTACAACAATATTAAATGTGAAATATATTGACAATCATTGTAAAGCAACATTTGATAGATAGCTGGACCAGATGAACAACTCTCGATCGACGGAGTCACTTTGATATTGATCATGATGAACGCCGCACGTCAAGCATGGTATTACAACGACAGTACATACATCTGGCTAGCTGTGTACAAACAAACATAAAACGTGGGCTGATATTTTACAGATACTGTAATATGATTGTTCATGTCCTTCAGTCAGTACAGATTGCTGTCGTATCACATTGTGTTGTGCATTAAAAACTCAAAAACGTTTTGTGCTGACGTAGACGCTAGCTTATCTCTTACTGTAGTTAGCTTCTACGGCTAATACCCTAGCACACGGATGTCTTTTTACGCTAAAAAAAGAGTTTGTCTGTTTTTCGCTTTAACGATAACAATGTCGCTACAGCTTGGTTATTATACAGGTTACGGAACTTAAATTAAGTATTGTTGACGGTTTTTTTAATGCATTTTTAAATAATTGATTGCTCCCGCTAGCTGCTAGCCAACTAGATCAAGCCGATATTTACATGATAGAGTGCAAAAAAATAACCTTTTTATTTTATGATCCGTTGCCCAAATCATCTTTTGCTCTGTTAGTTTGACTCCCTCAGTTCCTGTCTTGAGCACCGCTGCCATGGGTGCAGACTAGTTTAACCTAACTCTGATTAGTGTTTGGCACGCTCACCTATTGCCGGGCACTAATCAGAGAGCTACTTATTCCCATTTCTCACCAGAATCATCCTGGCTTCCTTTTTTGAAGCCACTCAACAGTGATGACGTTTTTTATTTGCTTCAATGCAACCCGTACGTTAAGTATTTTTCCACCATCTTTGATTCCTGTCCCTGTGCTAAGCTTCGCCATAGCTCCCACGCTATCGGCACGCTTATCGTTTTGAGCTTTCTTTTCTGCGGTGGGCCGACAGATCTTCGGGAGCCCGGTAGACAGTTTGAATAAAGTATTTTTATTTTGCAAAACCACCTGGGGATGGCTTGCTTTCCAGCAACATACATTTGTCTCTGGGCGTGTGTCTCTCCCTGGCTCCAACTCCAAACCCGTGTCTCGCTCTGGCTGCTGCTAATAAGGGCGACAGGTGATTAGATAACAAATCCCAGGTGGGCTATCTACTAACCTGCCGCTGTCTTCGAGGCCGGTCCTTACAAACCCCGCTCCGCGGCAGGTACGCAGACCACGCCCCCCTCCACATCGGTCTTTGGTATTTTTGCATGATTTCATGGAAAATAAATCACTGTCTCACTGGGATGTCGCCACTGGAGTTCCTGCTGCATCTTGGAAAATGCAACCACGTCGTTACACTTTTGTCTTCTTGTCTCTTTGGATTGTAAACAATAAGCAAAATTCCCCAAAAAGTGCAGTTCCCCTTTAATAAATATGGAATATAGAAAATGACTGATACATAATCATATCAAACTGACAGCAGTTTCTAAGATTTCAACCACCTTGCTCATCTTTTGAATGGGTGACCATTTTAGAAATAGTGAGCGTTAGACGTTATTTACCTAAAATATTGCTTTCTTGCTGCCAGTAATTAGTGCTCACCATCGCTCCCCCTGTGGCCTCTCCAACAAATACAAGTTTATTTAATGTTCCTCAACGACGTTTTCACTCGCCGAGCGAGACATTTCGGTGAAATTTTTAAACAAACGAGCCGCTCGTGTGTAATGTTTGTCACCGCGGGAGTTGAGCGAGGGGCCGCGAAGCTCGGCGCGCGCCGTGACTTCACCATGTGTGTGTGTGTGCGTGTGTGTGTGTGTGGCGTACACGCTCTGAGTGTGAATGCATCACAGCGCTGTTGTTAATGAGCACATTCAGGAGCTAATTGGGAGATTAGCCTGCAGGCTGAGCGTCTCTCCTGCTGAGCTCTTTGCTCGGCTAATACAAAACTCAGCCAGCCGCTCGGGTCGGCGCCATTCTCCGTTCCATCACCGGGACGACTTCTTGACGCACGGACACTTTTCGTCAGGGATGTTTGATGGAACTGAAAGTTTGTCCATTAGGAAGTCATTCGAAGTTGCTTCGGTCTTTGAGGACAACTAAATATATATATATATATATATATATATATATATATATATATATATATATATACAGATACGGCATTTTGATAAGTTTTTGCTGCCGCCGTCCATCGTAGAAGGAAATGGGACATTCCACCTGCTGGTTCGGTCTACAGAGGAAATGGAGCGACATATTTCAGAAGTGGTCCTAGTGATGGTATTTGTGGATTCTGTGGCCCTGGTCCAGTAAAAAGAAACACAGATAGAAATGGTGAATGGGTTATACTTGTATAGCGCTTTTCTACTTTCAAGGTACTCAAAGCGCTCTGACACTATTTCCACATTCACCCATTCACACACACATTCACACACTGATGGCGGGAGCTGCCATGCAAGGCCCTAACCACGACCCATCAGGAGCAAGGGTGAACTGTCTTTTGCTCAAGGACACAATGGATGTGACAAGGTTGGTAGAAGGTGAGGATCGAACCAAACCCTCAGGTTGCTGGCACGGCCACTCTGATACCGTGTCCCATCAAGCCTCAATGTGTGTTTGACTTTAAGAAAAAAAAAAAAATCACAGCTACAACTTTTGTGAAGTTTGAGCGGTGCAAAGCACCAAACTGTGCTTATCATCTTTCGGGAAGCACTTATTTCACTTTTGAGTGGCAGCTCGGACTGAATTAAGTCGAAGGAGTGGCGGTTTTCGTCACCATCATCAATCTTAGTAGGACTTAGAAAAAAAACAACCATAAATGAATAAAAGTAAGGAAAAGAAAAAATATTTTATTCAAGCCAAATAGGGAAAGTTATCTTCTATTTGCTATTTGGTTAATTAAAAAAAAGTGTTATATATACACACATATATATATATATATATATATATATATATATATATATGTTGGCTTAAGAAAAATACAGAGGCTATTTCACCTCTATAAGGGATTTTCCCCCCTGAAGAGCAGGGAAAAACCTGCGGAACAGGCTTGTAGGGATGGAATAGCCTCTGTCTTGTTTCCTGACCTAAAGTATATTCCTCTCTACCCCGGTATTGAACACTGTACAACAGATATATATATATATATATATATATATATATATATATATATGTCTTGATTGGATTATCCAGAGAATAGTGCTCGATACCGTGGTAGAGCAAGGTAATACGCAAGGACATTAACACATCCGACACGTACGTAGGATTAACCGAAGGAGCGTTCAAAACAAGATGGAATAATCACAACGCCTCCTTTAGAAACCAGACTTTGCAGAATTCTACAGAACTCAGCAAACACATTTGGAACCTCAAAGACAATAATGTTGAATATTCAATAACATGGCAAATTCTTGCATCCAGCTCACCTTACAACAGTGGTAATAAAAGATGCAACCTATGCTTAAAAGAGAAACTGTTTATTATATATCATCCAGATTTATCATCCCTCAACAAGCGCAGTGAAATCATTTCAACATGCCGCCACAAATGGAAACACCTCCTAGGTAACACATGAGCCAATCACCACGCCCCTACGCCTGCTTGTGCCCACCCACTCTGTGCTCTATATAAACCATTGTATGTGAATGCTTCCATTAAAATCTCCTGATGATTGAGGGAACCCCTCATGAAACAGATCTGTAGAGATGAAGTAGTCTTGTGATTTTTTTTCCCACACCTACATATATATATATATATATATATATATATATATATATATATATATATATATATATATATATATATATATATATGTATATATATATACAGTCGTGGTCAAAACTTTACATGCACTTGTAAAGAACATAATGTCATGGCTGTCTTGAGTTTCCAATAATTTCTACAACTCTTGTTTTTTGTGATTGGAGCACATACTTGTTGGTCACAAAAAAACATTCATGAAGTTTGATTCTTACATGAATTTATTATGGGTCTACTGAAAATGAGACCAAATGTGCTGGGTCAAAAGTATACATACAGTGATGTTAATATTTGGTTATATGTACCTTGGCAAGTTTCACTGCAATGAGGTGCTTTTGGTAGCCACCCACAAGCTTTTGGTTGAATTTTTGACCACTCCTCTTCTTGCCAAAATTGGTGCAGTCCAGCTAAATCTGTTGGTTTTCAGACATTGACTTGTTTCTTCAGCATTGTCCACACATTTAAGTCAGGACTTTGGGAAGGTCATTCTAAAACCTTAATTTTAGCCTTATTTAGCCATTACTTTACCCCTTTCGACATGTGTTTTGGTGTCGTTGTCCTGTTAGAACACCAAGCTGCGCCCAAGACCAAGACTGACCACAGAAGTTTCCTCCAGAAGGTCTTACCTTTGACCATGTGATGTCAGATGAAACAAAAATGGAGCTGTTTGGCCACAATACCCAGCGATATGTTTGGAGGAGAAAAAGTGAGGTCTTTAATCCCAGGAGCACCGTAACTACCATCAAGCATGGTGGTGGTAGTATTATGCTCTGGGCCTGTTTTGCTGCCAATAAAACTGGTGTTTTACAGAGAGTGAATGGGACAATGAAAAAGGAGGATTACCTCCAAATTCTTCCGGAAAACCTAAAATCATCAGCTCGGAGGTAGGGTCTTGAGCGCAGTTGGGAACCAGAGGGAAAACACAGGGGCAACGAGACGCACAGCTTGTCACACGGGAACGAAGGGGTAGCTGCAAGGCACGACAAGGGGCGAACACAAGACCAATCAAAACAACGGCGGAGGGTAAAGAACTACGCAGAGAGAAATGCATGGAGCTTTGTTAGTTGGCTTACTGTACTTGAACATAAGACTATGTTCTGGCCCGGAACGCAGGTCTGCACTGGCTTAAGAAGCCCAGGGAGCTCATAAGAAACAGGTGTGCAGATTGCAGATTGACTGCAGCTGCCTGCAGATGCGCTCTTGGAGGCGCAATCAGCAGAGCGCACAGATGAGTGCCATCTCAGAACGATTGCGAACAATAGGCACAATAAAA
Source organism: Nerophis ophidion (assembly GCF_033978795.1). Lineage (NCBI taxonomy): Eukaryota > Metazoa > Chordata > Actinopteri > Syngnathiformes > Syngnathidae > Nerophis > Nerophis ophidion. The sequence goes on from NC_084624.1 coordinate 40,746,116, forward strand.
AAAATACAAAAAAAGTGCAGTCCCTGTTAAAGGAAACAAAGAGAGTAGATGACTGACAAGGCTTCACTCCGTCTATTTAATTTCGATAAGATAAATCAAAACGTTATCAGTGTTACGCCTGTGTGGCTTCGTAGTGCCAATGCTGTCCCCTACTGGATGCGTCGAACGTGAACACAGCAAAGGTAAGATTTAACAGATTTATTAATGTAACAAAAGGAGCTAGTGAACCAAAATACTGGAGCTAGTAGAAAAGAACAAACAAAGGACGCTAGCATGAAAGCTAGGATATACAAATAGACAAACTAAACTGGCATGAAGGCACACAAAAGGGAAAAACAATTCTTCAGCGTGAGAGCTGGAAAAGTACAAGGGCATAGCGTGAAAACTAGCGTGAATAAACATATAGGTATGATCAGAAGAAACTAGTTGCGTGTAAGCAAACCAGAAATGCAGACGTACCGTTGTGTGACAACAAACTTGGGTCCCAGGCCGAACCACAAAAGAGGCAGAAATATATAAGGCATGTGATTAGTGAGGACAGGTGTGCAGGACCGTGAGTAGCAGGTGAAACTCAATGAGAAACCATGGAAACGGACCAAACAGGAACTAAGCAGGTGGAACAACTGAGTGATACAACAACTGGAACAATAAACAAAACTATGTGGAGAACCGAAAAGCGGATCTCAACAATCAGTACATTTTGATTCAACTCTCAGGGAATGTCAGAAACGGAATATGGAGCAAATGATTTATTTGGGGGGGCGGGTGCTGATCCGGATTACTGTGCGGATGGTTTGTTTTACTATTGGGGGCTCGGGCCTGGCTGCGCTCTCTGAGTGCTTCAAGATTGAATTAAATTTCCGGTCAAAGTGTGTTCATTGTTTTGACAGTCGGAAGCCAAAGTGTCAAAGTTTTATCAGGATGGGATTCAGACTTTTTCCATCAGATAAAAATTGAGTCCACGTTGGCCCGTGTGAGTGTGTCTCTCAAACTCGCCAGGCTTGAGCACACATTTAAGCGTCTCATCTGACCCACAATGTTCTTCGCGGCAGCTATACAACTTTGTCACGATTTCTCTTTAAGCTTAAACAGCCAGCACACGGACGCTTTTATCAATATGGCTGCAAATGAGAAATGAAATAGAGGGACAGTGTGTGTGTGTGTGTGTGTGTGTGTCGGGAGGCAGTCGGCCGTGCGACATCCTCCCTCCGCTCTGTGGCAGCGATGCCTCGCTGGCTGCACATGACGAGAGGAGAATGTGAAGAGAAGAAAAAAATAGTTTTTTTTTCCCTTTTCTTCTTCTTATTGTGCGGACAAAGAAGTGTGTTGTTGTTTTTTTGTTGTTGTTTCTAATGAAGTCACGTCGCTGAGATGTGCGCTGACAAGATGCATGCATCACCAATCAAACGCAGAGTGTTTTTTTTTTTTGTTGCTTTTCACTCTTTTCACTTTGCTGCTTTGTTAGTGCTTCATCCAAAACTGAGATTGTCATCTTGTTGCCGACTTTGGAATCAACCAACGTTTATTACTTAACTTATTTTTTTCACGTAGAGGTTCCTGTCATACATTATTAACTCTTCAGACTTTGTACAGAATGTGTTGTGTACTGGGGGGAGTAGACGGCACAGACAACAGGGGGGCGTATAATACCTCTAATATTTATTATATATATACACTATATATATGAGTGAGTACATTCATCACATTTTCCCTACATATAATGTATATTATACGGCATACTATACTGAAGGGATATTCAACACAATTTTTGGGAGGGCACATTTCCACAAAACTCAGGACCAGGGGGCCGGACCTCTCACTACTAGTCTTATTTTCTATATTATATATACAGTAGGAAATTGATTTTGATCTAATTATTTTGTCACAAGTTACAGGAGTGCTCTGCAAACAAAGGTAGTTAAAGATTATTTCTCTGAACTCGCAGACCACCTTCTGTTTATACCTTGAACTGAATAATTAGTGAGTCAGTTTTTAGAATTTCGGATTGCAGAGTCTGTAAAGGGCCCTGTGATGAGGTGGCAACTTGTCCAGGGTGTACTCCGCCTACCACCCGAATGCAGCCGAAATAGGGTCAAGCAACCCCTCGTGACCCCAAAAGGGACAAGCGGTAGCAAATGGATGGATGGCGACCCCAAAAGGGACAAGGGGTAGAAAATGGATGGATAATATATATATATATATATATATATATATATATATATATATATATATATATATATATATATATATATATATATATATATATATATATATATTCACCAACAATTATAATATAAACTAAACAAGGGTATGGAGTGTGACTAGATCCAAGAGTGTGTATGGTGTGTGACTAAGTGTGGGAATTAATTGTTGTGTGTTACTGGGAGCGTTGAGCAAGAGGCAGAAGTCCCGGAGGGGAAAGGCAGGCTTGAATGTTTGTGAGGCAAGCACGAAGTCAAGGGGCTATAGCGTGGCGTAGGAGGTCCGTGTCCAGGCGAAAGGTCGAGATCCAAGGAAGCAGCGAGAGAACCAGAAAGGAACAAAAGAGGAAGACGAGACGCACAGTTCGTCAAGCGGAAATGGGGATTTGTGTACGCAACAGATGACTATGTTATTATCAGGTGCGCTGAGTGCTGATTGCTTGCAGTTGCTTGCTGCCGCCAGAGTGACGCGTGTAGGGGAAGGGCTCATTGATGAATGCACATTGTGACAATATTTCAAACAATTCTTGTTCTACATGATGTAAAGTTTCATCTCATGGGCTTGTTGAGTTTTTAGATTATCCCTGCTGTAAATTTCTCCAGAGACAACTTTAGGAAGTTCACATAAGTTAGAGTTAGTGGGCGGCCGAGGGTGGTGTCGGCTCTCTTGGTTGCTTTGTTGGGTCTTCTCTTGTCTCTGGCCATGCTCCCTCCCACCCCAGCAGACGATGGCGTGGAACACTGCAGAGGCCACCACAGTGTATATGTTTTTTTGCTTGTTTTTACTTTTGTAGCTGTATGTAGAAATGGCCGGAGTAATGCACCAGGGGATAGGTTGATTGGCAACACTAAAATTGGCCCCTAGTGCGTGAATGTGAGTGTGAATGTTGTCTGTCTATCTGTGTTGGCTCTGTGATGAGGTGACGACTTGTCCAGGGTGTACATCGCCTTCCGCCTGAATGCAGCTGAGATAGGCTCCAGCAACCCCACACACAGCTGCTACTCCTGGGTTTCCGCTTCCATCGCCTTTAACACCAGCCAACGTTCTTCGTTAAACACCTCCATTGCATCCATGCGGGGAAACTTCTTGCTGGCAGTCTTCTGTTACGACTGGGTCTCATGTTTGCTGTGGTTGTGTCGCTAAAATGCATGAAGAAATGGCAGGGAGAAGTGTGCAGGTAGGAAAAGTATTCAATCCGTCTTCAAGCAAGGCAACTATTCATGAAGTTTTGCTGCTGGGCAGCAAACGTAAATAGTAGCACTAACCAAAATTGCTGCCAAGGCTAGGAACAAACATCACATGGGGCGGCAAAGCTCTTTGGTAGAGTGGCTGTGCCAGCAACTTGAGGGTTGCAGGTTCGATTCCCGCTTGTGCCATCCTAGTTACTGCCGTTGTGTCCTTGGGCAAGACACTTTACCCACCTGCTCCCAGTGCCACCCACACTGGTTTAAATGTAACTTAGATATTGGGTGTCACTTTGTAAAGCGCTTTGAGTCACTTGAGAAAAGCGCTATATAAATATAATTCACTTCACTTCACAGTTGCAAGAGCGAGCCTGACTGCCAGACTGAGTGGAGAATGAGGCAAGTATAGAGAACTGGCTGATTAGTGATCAGGAGCAGGTGGGCATTTCGGCCACTAATCAGAGGCAGGTGCATTAAATCAGTGTCCATAGCAACAAAGTTCCAGAGCACTGGAACAGAAATGAACCCTCTACTAAAACTAAATCCATCCATCCATCCATTTTCTACCGCTTATTCCCTTTCGGGGTCGCGGGGGGCGCTGGCGCCTATCTCAGCTACAATCGGGCGGAAGGCAGGGTACACCCTGGACAAGTCGCCATCTCATCGCAGGGCCAACACAGATAGACAGACAACATTCACACTCACATTCACACACTAGGGCCAATTTAGTGTTGCCAATCAACCTATCCCCAGGTGCATGTTTTTGGAAGTGGGAGGAAGCCGGAGTACCCGGAGGGAACCCACGCATTCACGGGGAGATCATGCAAACTCCACACAGAAAGACCCCGAGCCTGGATTTGAACCCAGGACTGCAGGAACTTCGTATTGTGAGGCAGACGCACTAACCCCTCTGCCACCGTGAAGCCCCACTAAAACTAAAAACTAAATAACAAATAAAAACAGAATATGACCTTTATTGATGACACCCAACTCTACATGCCCCTAAAGCTGACCAACACGCCGGATTGTAGTCAGCTGGAGGCGTGTCTTAATGAAATTAAACAAAGGATGTCCGCTAACTTTTTGCAACTCAACGCCAAAAAAATGGAAATGCTGATTATCGGTCCTGCTAGACACCGAACTCTATTTAATAATACAACTCTAACATTTGACAACCAAACAATTAAACAAGGCGACACGGTAAAGAATCTGGGTATTATCTTCGACCCAACTCTCTCCTTTGAGGCACACATTAAAAGCGTTACTAAAACGGCCTTCTTTCATCTCCGCAATATCGCTAAAATTCGCTCCATTCTGTCCACTAAAGACGCTGAGATCATTATCCATGCGTTTGTTACGTCTCGCCTCGATTACTGTAACGTATTATTTTCGGGTCTCCCCATGTCTAGCATTAAAAGATTACAGTTGGTACAAAATGCGGCTGCTAGACTTTTGACAAGAACAAGAAAGTTTGATCACATTACGCCTGTACTGGCTCACCTGCACTGGCTTCCTGTGCACTTAAGATGTGACTTTAAGGTTTTACTACTTACGTATAAAATACTACACGGTCTAGCTCCATCCTATCTTGCCGATTGTATTGTACCATATGTCCCGGCAAGAAATCTGCGTTCAAAGGACTCCGGCTTATTAGTGATCCCCAAAGCCCAAAAAAAGTCTGCGGGCTGTAGAGCTTTTTCATTTCGGGCTCCAGTACTCTGGAATGCCCTCCTGGTAACAGTTCGAGATGCTACCTCAGTAGAAGCATTTAAGTCTCACCTTAAAACTCATTTGTATACTCTAGCCTTTAAATAGACTCCCTTTTCAGACCAGTTGATCTGCCGTTTCTTTTCTTTTTCTTCTATGTCCCACTCTCCTTTGTGGAGGGAGTCCGGTCCGATCCGGTGGCCATGTACTGCTCGCCTGTGTATCGGCTGGGGACATCTCTGCGCTGCTGATCAGCCTCCTCTTGGGATGGTTTCCTGCTGGCTCCGCTGTGAACGGGACTCTCGCTGCTGTGTTGGATCCATTATGGATTGATCTTTCACAGTATCATGTTCTCATAGTCATCATTGTCACCGACGTCCCACTGGGTGTGAGTTTTCCTTGCCCTTATGTGGGCCTACCGAGGATGTCGTAGTGGTTTGTGCAGCCCTTTGAGACACTAGTGATTTAGGGCTATATAAGTAAACATTGATTGATTGATTGATTGATTTATTGACGGATCATAACTACCCACCTATGTATACTTTTTGTCCTTTTCCCTGGTGTCATGGTTTGGTAGTTGGTCCTTGAGAAACAAGTCTTCACTAAATCAAATTGTAAAGTGGGCTAGTAAGCTTATAGGTGAGCTGCAACTCAACCTGTCTGACATCTATGCCACACAGCTGCAGCGCAAAGCGAGCTCTATTATTCACCACTGCACCCATCATCCTTTACGCAGTGAATTCCGGCTACTTCGCTATGGTCGGCGGTTCATTGTTCCTCTTTGTTGGACTAAACGATGTAAGAATACTTTTGTATCTACTGCCATCACACGCTTAAATAAGGCTATCACATGGTGGTTTTATTTATGTATTAGGTCATAGCACTTTAATCGCAATCGTTTTATTGGTTTATTAGGTATTATATTTTTATTGTTCTACAGCAGGAGTCACCAACGCGGTGCCCGCGGGCACCAGGTAGCCCGTAAGGACCAGATGAGTAGCCCGCTGGCCTCTTCTAAAAATAGCTCAAATAGCAGCACTTACCAGTTAGGTGCCTCTATTTTTTAAATGTTATTTATTTACTAGCAAGCTGGTCTCGCTTTGCTCGACATTTTTAATTCTAAGAGAGACAAAATTAAAATATAATTTGAAAATCCAAGAAAATATTTTAAAGACTTGGTCTTCACTTGTTTAAATAAATTCAATCAATCAATCAATCAATCAATGTTTACTTATATAGCCCTAAATCACTAGTGTCTCAAAGGGCTGCACAAACCACTACGACATCCTCGGTAGGCCCACATAAGGGCAAGGAAAACTCACACCCAGTGGGACATCGGTGACAATGATGACTATGAGAACCTTGGAGAGAAGGAAAGCAATGGATGTCGAGCGGGTCTAACATGATACTGTGAAAGTTCAATCCATAATGGATCCAACACAGTCGCGAGAGTCCAGTCAATTGAATGGCCATCAAAGCTAGAGAAATGCGAGCGCCAGATGGACGCTTCTGCAACAGGAGAGGAAGGCGAATGCCAGATGGGCATTTCAGCAGAAGACGAGGAAGGTAAGCAGCAAACGGGTGCTTTCTGTAGCAGGCAAGCTGGAGGTGGCGTTTTAGGAAGACTCACTGGAGGTGGAGCTGGAGGTTGCAGAGCCACGGGAAGCGGAGCTGGCGGTGCCTTTGCTGGAAATAAGGTGGGCGGAAGCCTGGGTAGAGGGAGCTGTGCAGCTACCAGTAGTAGGCCCCCCCCCTTTAAGGAAGAAGCTTTTGATCGGCAACATGAAATAGAGCCGCTGGAGTATGAACAGGAGCTAGGGATGGCTGTAGAGAGGCTTGGAGGAGGGTTGTCTGTCCAACTTTAGCAGTTCCCACAAAACATTCACATGGAACAGGAACGAATGGCATATGGGTCTTGAATTAGCGTGGCACAGGAACCGGTGGTTTTGGTGCCTTGATCTGTAGTGGCACAGAATCAGTTGGGATTGGTGTCTTGAGATGTCGAGGTGCAGAAACTGGTGGTGTTGGTGCCTTGAGTTGTCGTGGCTGATGAATAAGAGGCTGAAGGGCTTTAAGTTGGTGTGGTAGTGGAACAGTAGGTGTCGGTGCTTTGAGGCTACTGCTGGGCAGTCAGAGCAGAAACTGGTACTGGCATTAGCTGGGCTTTGGAAAGCCGAGGAGCTAATACCGGCGCTTGGGTTGATGTGTGGGCGTTTGGCTGAAGCCGGCTGGCTGCTTTAGTAAAAGTGAGCAAGTCCATGGAGCCTGTATTGCCACGCTGGCTAGCCTGGACAGCTGGCTACGCCGCGGCAGTGGGCACAGTTAGGCTTGGGCTGCACTGGCTGTCAGTTAAGGCTGTGGAAAATGTGGCAATGTGGGCAATAGGACTACTGTACTCGACTTCCTGTAGAGAGGAAGGCTGCTGCGCTTCATCCAGGAACAGCGGAGGATATTGATTTGTCTGAGTGTCTTGACTGTGTGTCTTGCCTCGACGATGTGCAGGATAGTTGTCCCTAAGTCAAAAAGAGTCTATCAGGACCAGATGGCCTGGTCCCCCATCTTTGTGTCCAGTGCCTCTGGTGAAAAGAACTGTACCTCAGCCTCCATATCCTAAAAACAATCTCCTCTCAAACTCCTTCAATTGTCGTGGTCTCAAGATACGGACTGGAAACAGCGTGCAGGTAAAAGGGATTTAGTAAACAAAACACAAAAGCTCTCGGGCAGCTGGATATGCTCACAAACCAAAACTCTAGTGCAGCTGGGAGTAAACAAAAAGCATAGGACCGCTAGGCAAAACAAGCATGAAACATTTAATGAACCAGCAGCGACTGAAAGGAATAAGGCTGGTATACAAAGCTCCATGAGTAGTCAAACGGAAACAGGTGTGCTGGCAAACGAGGTAAAGGTCCTGCAAGACAAGAATCACCGGAAGTATAACTACTTGGGGGACGGCGTGGCGAAATTGGTAGAGGGGCTATGCTAGTTGGTTCAATCCCCACCTTCTACTTTCCTAGTCAATCAATCAATCAATCAATCAATGTTTACTTATATAGCCCTAAATCACTAGTGTCTCAAAGGGCTGCACAAACAACTACGACATCCTCGGTAGGCCCACATAAGGGCAAGGAAAACTCACACCCAGTGGGACGTCGGTGACAATGATGACTATGAGAACATGATACTGTGAAAGATCAATCCATAATGGATCCAACACAGTCGCGAGAGTCCAGTCCAGAGCAGATCCAACACAGCAGCGAGAGTCCCGTTCACAGCGGAGCCAGCAGGAAACCATCCCAAGAGGAGGCTGATCAGCAGCGCAGAGATGTCCCCAGCCGATACACAGGCGAGCAGTACATGGCCACCGGATCGGACCGGACTCCCTTCCGTTGTGTCCTTGGGCAAGACACTTCACCCTTGCTCCTGATGGGTCCTGGTGAGCGCCTTGCATGGCAGCTCCCGCCGTCAGTGTGTGAATGGGCGAATGTGGAAATACTGTCAAAGCGCTTTGGGCTCCTTAAAAAGGGGTAGAAAAGCGCTATTCAAGTACAACCCATTTACCATTTACAAATTAGGAGCGCAAGACCGGAACTGAACACCCAACATGGGAAGACACGAACACATGACCGACCAATCCTGACAGTTTGTGTGTTGTCGGATTAGCAACAGTGCAAACAAAATAATCTTCCAGTCAGGGTTGGACATTTTGCAATATTTTCCTACGTGTATTACGTAGAAAAAAAAATACAGCTACGAAGTTACATGTCAACCTCATGCTTTGAACCAACAGTGCCTCTGCTGGTGGCAACCGAGTACTGCACACCAATTGGCTCCACTGCTTCACGCCCTGACCGTTCGATTCCAAGCAGTTCTTAAAAGATTACGATGTCCGCCAGTGTTTATCTTGTCCCGTTTGTCTGTTTCATTAAATGAAGTCCCGTCTCGTTAAATCTCTCCTCAAACAAGTCATAAAGCAGCTAATCCTTTCTCGAAGAACCATATTGTCTCCATGTGAACGTGCGCAAACATCAATAAGAGGCTCGCTGTGGTTGTTATTTGAAGCTCAGCCGATAGCTCCTCCTGATTGGTTCATTTCTCAACACCGGCCAATATGTTTCATACTTGACAGCACAGGAAGTCGCATCGCTCTATATCAGGGGTCACCAACGCGGGGCCCGTAAGGACCAGATGAGTAGCCCGCTGGGCTGTTCTAAAAATAGCTCAAATAGCAGCACTTACCAGTGAGCTGCCTCTATTTTTTTCAATTGTATTTATTTGCTAGCAAGCTGATCTCGCTTTGCTCGACATTTTTAATTCTAAGAGAGACACAACTCAAATAGAATTTGAAAATCCAAGAAAATATTTTAAAGACTTGGTCTTCACTTGTTTAAATAAATTAATTTATTTTTTGAGTTTGCGTCTTATAACTTTCAGAAAGACAATTATAGAGATAAAATACAACCTTAAAAATGATTTTAGGATTTTCAAACACATATACCTTTTTACCGTTTAAATTCCTTCCTCTTCTTTCCTGACAATTTCAATCAATTTTCAAGTATTTTTTTTATTTTATTGTAAAGAATAATAGATACATTTTAATTTAATTCTTCATTTTATCTTGTGTTTTTTCGACGAAGAATATTTGTGAAATATTTCTTCAAATTTATTAGGATTAAAATTCCCCAAAAATATTCTGGCAAATCTAGAAAATCTGTAGAATCAAATTTAAATCTTATTTCAAAGTCTTTTGAATTTATTTAAAAAATTTTGTTCTGGAAAATCTAGAAGAAATAATGATTTGTCTTTGTCAGAAATATAGCTTGGTCCAATTTGTTATATATTATAACAAAGTGCAGATTGGATTTTAACCTATTTAAAACATGTCATCAAAATTCCAAAATTAATCTTAATCAGGAAAAATTACTAATGATGTTCCATAAATAATTTTTTGGGTTCTCGCCCGGAAAAGGGTGGAACGCCATCTCCGGGTTGGGGAGGAGACCCTGCCCCAAGTGGAGGAGTTCAAGTACCTAGGAGTCTTGTTCACGAGTGAGGGAAGAGTGGATCGTGAGATCGACAGGCGGATCGGTGCGGCGTCTTCAGTAATGCGGACTTTGTATCGATCCGTTGTGGTGAAGAAGGAGCTGAGCCGGAAGGCAAAGCTCTCAATTTACTCGTCAATCTACGTTCCCATCTTCACCTATGGTCATGAGCTTTGGGTCATGACCGAAAAGATAAGATCACGGGTACAAGCGGCCGAAATGAGTTTCCTCCGCCGGGTGGCGGGGCTCTCCCTTAGAGATAGGGTGAGAAGCTCTGCCATACGGGAGGAACTCAAAGTAAAGCCGCTGCTCCTTCACATCGAGAGGAGCCAGATGAGGTGGTTCGGGCATCTGGTCAGGATGCCACCCGAACGCCTCCCTAGGGAGGTGTTTAGGGCACGTCCAACCGGTAGGAGGCCACGGGGAAGACCCAGGACACGTTGGGAAGACTATGTCTCCCGGCTGGCCTGGGAACACCTTGGGATCACCCAGGAAGAGCTAGATGAAGTGGCTGGGGAGAGGGAAGTCTGGGCTTCCCTGCTTAGGCTGTTGCCCCCGCGACCCGACCTCGGATAAGCAAAAGAAGATGGAAATATTTTTTTTTATTTTTTCAAAAAGATTCAAATTAGCTAGTTTTTCTCTTCTTTTTTTCGGTTGAATTTTGAATCTTAAAGAGTCGAAATTGAAGATAGACTATGTTTCAAAATGTAATTTTCATTTTTTTCCCTGTTTTCTCCTCTTTTAAACCATTGTATTAAGTGTTTTTTTCATACTTTATTCTTTACAACAGTGGTTCTTAACGTTGTTGGAGGTACCGAACCCCACCATTTTCATATGCGCATTCACCGAACCCTTATTTACTGAAAAATAAAATGTTTTTTTTTTCAATTTCGAGAAAAAGTCATGTTTTTTTACTGATGCAAAAAATTAACTGTGCATAAACATCACCTTGTTCAAAGAACAAAACCAACACAGTGCATGAACTCACAACAAATTACACACCTTACACACATCAATCAATCAATCAATCAATGTTTACTTATATAGCCCTAAACCACTAGTGTCTCAAAAGGCTGCACAAACGACTACGACATCCTCGGTAGGCCCACATAAGGGCAAGGAAAACTCACACCCAGTGGGACGTCGGTGACAATAATGACCCAGTGGGACGTCGGTGACAATGATGACTATGAGAAGCTTGGAGAGGAGGAAAGCAATGGATGTCGAGCGGGTCTAACATGATACTGTGAAAGTTCAATCCATAATGGATCCAACACAGTCGCGAGAGTCCAGTCTAAAGCGGATCCAACACAGGAGCGAGTGTCCCGTTCACAGCGGAGCCAGCAGGAAACCATCCCAAGCGGAGGCGGATCAGCAGCGCAGAGATGTCCCCAGCCGATACACAGGCAAGCAGTACATGGCCACCGGATCGGACCGGACCCCCTCCACAAGGGAGAGTGGGACATAGGAGAAAAAGAAAAGAAACGGCAGATCAACTGGTCTAAAAAGGGAGTCTATTTAAAGGCTAGAGTATACAAATGAGTTTTAAGGTGAGACTTAAATGCTTCTACTGAGGTGGCATCTCAAACTTTTACCGGGAGGGCATTTCAGAGTACTGGAGCCCGAAATGAAAAAGCTCTATAGCCCGCAGACTTTTTTTGGGCTTTGGGAATCACTAATAAGCCGGAGTCCTTTGAACACAGATTTCTTGCCGGGACATATGGTACAATACAATCGGCAAGATAGGATGGAGCTAGACCGTGTAGTATTTTATACGTAAGTAGTAAAACCTTAAAGTCACATCTTAAGTGCACAGGAAGCCAGTGCAGGTGAGCCAGTACAGGCGTAATGTGATCAAACTTTCTTGTTCTTGTCAAAAGTCTAGCAGCCGCATTTTGTACCAACTGTAATCTTTTAATGCTAGACATGGGGAGACCCGAAAATAATACGTTACAGTAATCGAGACGAGACGTAACAAACGCATGGATAATGATTTCAGCGTCTTTAGTGGACAGAATGGAGCGAATTTTAGCGATATTACGGAGATGAAAGAAGGCCGTTTTAGTAACGCTTTTAATGTGTGCCTCAAAGGAGAGAGTTGGGTCGAAGATAATACCCAGATTCTTTACCGTATCACCTTGTTGACTTGATTAACATGGACCCCGACTAGTTGAAAAACTTATTCGGGTGTTACCATTTAGTGGTCAATTGTACGAATATGTACTGTACTGTGTAAACTGTACTGTTTCATATACTGTATTTTCTTCCTTTGCAATCTGCTAGTAAAAGTTTCAATCGATCAATCAAACAAACTGCAAATCAGATGGAAAATTAGAGGGAACATTGTTTGAGGGAATCCATAATACGCTGATAGGGAGAAGTTTTTATTTACACGATAAATCGGATGCGTCTTTACCTTTGTTGCAGAGGCTCCGCCGAACCCCTGAGGCCGACTCACCGAACCCCTAGGATTCGATCGAACCCAGGTTAAGAACCACTGCTCTACAAAAAAACTTTCCGTAAAAGGAAAAAAAAAATACGACAGATTGACAGAGAGAAATACCCATTTGTTTCTATAAATAGATTTATTTATTAAAGGTAAATTGGGCAAATTGGCTATTTCTGGCAATTTATTTAAGTGTGTATCAAACTGGTAGCCCTTCGCATTAATCAGTACCCAAGAAGTAGCTCTTGATTTCAAAAAGGTTGGTGACCCCTGCTCTATATCCTGGGCGCATGTTGCATCATCACCAGTTCATGCCTTGGGTTTGTGTTGATGTCAAGCCTGCACTCACCACCACAACCCCACCCCCCCCACCCACAGGTCGCTTTAGTCAAAAGAACATTCTAACCTACTTTTCCGCGCCGCATTCCACAGTGTGATTATAGACAAGTAAATGATAGGCCATCCACTGAAATTCAACACAAATGTCAGCCATGCACATATTGGACCAGCTTGCAGTGTGTGTGTGTGTGTGTGTGTGTGTGTTTGTGACATGAAAGCTAATCCAGCATGTGTTCATTTTAATTATTAATTCTGCACCTTTCATTGTTAGTGTTGGCATGTGTTTGTGTGTGTGTGTACTTGCACACACAAAGCTGAATTATTCATTACGCACTTCTCATTGTGTGTTTTTTCACCTTAACATGAACTGATGCACTGCCGGTGTGTGTTGCTCTGTGTTTGTTGCGTGCAATGCACTGATACAACTGCACTTTATCCCACTGGTAGCGGCTTCTAATATTGTGAAATCCTGGTGCACATGATTATAGGCGGTCAAGATATTACAAACCCCGGCAGTACGGTTGCACGTGCACAGTAATGCACGCAGTGTTTAGATGTCAATCAAAAGTGAGCATTGTTGTTTTTGTGGCATTAGAAGAAGTGTGTTGTTTCATGCATTTTGCTTCTAAAAAAGCAAAAGCCAACTCCTCCATCACATAGCTGAGCAAGTGTCAACTTGTTGTGACGTTGCCTTTGGCGAAGATGAAGGTTCAATGCTGTCTTTGTTGTCAAGTTAAAAAAAAAAAAAAAAAAACACACACCTGAAGCACAGACTTCAGTGTTCGGACTTGTTGAGCGATGCAAAGGTTGACGCAATGTTGTGGGAGTGACGGCCGCAATGTGTGCGACAAACACGTCAAACAGTCACACTTTGAGTTTGCACTGCTCGTGTTCGTGTTTGTTTGGCAACCATGAGTGGAGACAGAGATCCAGGAATGTTTGACATTATTTGACATAAAAAGTGTCTACAAAGCTCGAAAGAGAGATTTGTGGCCTACGAGTTATTTAGAGATGAAGTGCACAAACAAAGTGAAGTGAATTATATTTATATAGCGCTTTTCTCTAGTGACTCAAAGCGCTTTACATAGTGAAACCCAATATCTAAGTTACATTTAAACCAGTGTGGGTGGCACTGGGTAGCAGGTGGGTAAAGTGTCTAGCCCAAGGACACGACGGCAGTGAGTAGGATGGTGGAAGTGGGAATCGAACCTGCAACCCCCAAGTTGCTGGCATGGCCACTCTACCAACCGAGCTATACCGCAAGGCTCTAGAGCAGGGGTGCCCACACTTTTTCTGTAGGCGAGCTACTTTTCAATTGACCAAATTGAGGGGATTGACCTCATTCATATATCCATCCATCCATTTTCTACCGCTTATTCCCTTTCGGGGTCGCGGGGGGCGCTTGCGCCTATCTCAGCTACAATCGGGCGGAAGGCGGGGTACACCCTGGACAAGTCGCCACCTCATCGCAGGGCCAACACAGATAGACAGACAACATTCACACTCACACTCACACTCACACACTAGGGCCAATTTAGTGTTGCCAATCGACCTATCCCCAGGTGCATATATATATAATTTATATTTATTTATTTATGAAAAGGGCGTTTTTATTGACAAGTTATATGTGTTTAATGATAATACAAGCACGTGTAACACATATAGATGTCTTTTTTTCACGAAGACAAGAATAGAAGTTGGTGTATTACCTGATTCTGATGACTTGCATTGATTGGAATCAGACAGTAGTGATGATAACGCCCACATTTTTGAATGGAGGAGAAAAAAAAATCCTCCTTTCTGTACAATACCACATGAAAGTGGTTGGTTTTTGGCATCTTATTTATCCAGCTTCCATACACTTTACAAGAAAAACATTGGCGGCAAATTCCGTAGCTTGCTTGATTGACATACACGGCCCCCGAGGGTCTTGTGAGATGACGCTGGCTGCTGCCAGTTCATTATTAAAGAGGAACATGATCACAAGTTCAGAAGGGTTAGAACCAATAAAAATCAGTTCCCAGTGGCTTATTTTATTTTTCAATTTGTTTTTCAAAATTTTACCCATCCCGGAATATCCCTAAAAAAACCTTTAAAATGCTTGATTTTCGCTATTTGCTTAAGCCACTGTCCATTTCCCTGTGACGTCACATAGCGATTCCAATACAAACAATGGCGAATAGCACAGGAAGATATAGCGACATTAGCTCGGATTCAGACTCGGATTTCAGCGGCTTAAGCGATTCAACAGATTACGTATGTATTGAAATAGATGGTTGGAGTATGGAAGCAGATAGCGAAAACGAAATTGAAGAAGAAACTGAGCTATTGAGCGAATAGCTACTGACGCTATTCGGCCATCTTTGCGTTAGCATCGCCGGTAAAATGTGCAGACCAACCAATCAGGACTTTCGCATTGACACTGGAGCAACATAAATCGGTCGATTGGTAAGTGTTTGTTTTGCATTAAATGTGGGTGGAAGGAAACGCTGGATGTAAATATAGTTTCAAATGTACATACAGGTAGCCTAAATAGCATGTTAGTATCGATTAGCTGGCAGTCATGCCGCGACCAAATATGTCTGATTAGCACATAAGTCATAAGTAACATCAACAACACTCACCTTTCTGATATCGTTGACTTTATCGTTGGGAATAAATCTGCTTTGAGTGTCGCAGGATATCCAGACATTTTTGCCATCTCTGTGCCATCTCTCTCGTAGCATCGCCGGTAAAAAACAAACGGGGGACTTTTGCATCTCTTGACACTGGAGCAACTTAAATCTGTCGATTGCTATGTGTTTGTTTGGCATTGAATGTGGATGGAGGGAAAGGCTAGATGTAAATATAGCTACAAATGAGGCATAATGCTGCAATATGTACACACAGCTAGCCTAAATAGCATGTTAGCATCGATTAGCATGCCGTGCTAAGCGAGGCACACTTGAATCCGTAAAAGATCGTGTTGTTACATCATCCGACAACACACCGACGAGGCATGATGTCTCCAAGGTATCGGAAAACAGTCGAAAAAAACGGAAAATAACAGAGCTGATTTGACTCAATGCGTCTGATGTGCAGGGAAAAATGGCGATGTGACGTCACGTTCTGACGTCGTCGCTCAGAGAGGCATAAACAGAAAAACGTTCAATTCGCCAAAATTCACCCATTTAGAGTTCGGAAATCGGTTCAAAAAATATATTGTCTTTTTTCTGCTACATCAAGGTATATATTGACGCTTACATAGGTCTGGTGATAATGTTCCCCTTTAAGAAAAAAATGACCGAGAGGAAGGCGAGAAACGTTTTATTTCAACAGACTCTCGCTGGCGTGCACGCCAGCTTTCCGAGACTCTTATTTTGTTAGCGCAGGCAGCATGAAGCAGGGCTTTTATTGTGAAGATAGGAAATGTGCAGTCGGCCTTTAGAGTTGACGGAAGGTACGGCGCGAGAGTCTGTTGAAATAAAATGTGTTTCTTGCCTTCCTCTCAGTCATTTTTTCTTAATAATGATCTGGCAGCATCCCAGCGTCATCTCACAAGACCTTCGGGTGCCGTGAGTGTCAATCAAGTGACGTCTTGGTGAAGATTGATGATCGCTAATTTTTAGGCCTATTTTTTTAAAAGCCTGGCTGGCGATCGACTGACACACCCTCCGCGGTCGACCGGTAGCTCGCGATCGACGTAATGGGCACCCCTGCTCTAGAGCATAGCATTGCCCTAGTGGCTCCCTGGACCTTTTTCAGAGATGTGTGAAAATGGAAAAAAATGAAGAAAATTATGTATTTTTTGTTATATTTTCTGTAGGAGGACAAACATTACACACATGCATAACTGTAGAGGGCGATGTGGCCAGCACTGCCTGCAGGAGCAAAGGTCACCGCCTCTGTCCACGGTGCTGAGGACAGAGCACCATCAGACGGGGGCATGGCAGTGCTGACGGCGAGACACAGCTGGCAGGTGATTAGATTTCACAGGTCTAATCACGTACTTCCTAGTTGGTAAATGGTAAATAGGTTGTACTTGTATAGCGCTTTACTACCCCTTTTTAAGGAGCCCAAAGCGCTTTGACAGTATTTCCACATTTGCCCATTCACACACACCTTCACACACTGACGGTGGGAGCTGCCAGGCAAGGCGCTCCCCGGGACCCATCAGGAGCAAGGGTGAAGTGTCTTGCCCAAGGACACAACGGACGTGACTAGGATGGTAGAAGGTGAGGATTGAACCAGTAACCCTCAGATTGCTGGTACAGCCACTCCACCAACTTCGCCACACCGTCCCCCTGTAGTTGTTAGAAAGCCCGCTGTATATATTAAACACGCTTCACTGATGAGAGTATTTGGCGTGCGCGGTTTTGTCCTTCTAATTTCAGCAATCCTTGAACTCACCGTAGTGTGTTTACATGTACTACTTTCTCCGACGCTGCCACAGAAAGACGTTTATTTTTTTCTTTGTCTTCTTTGTCCACCAAAAGTTTTAGTCTGTGCATGAATGCACAAAGGTGAGCTTTCTTGATGTTATTGACTTGCTTTAGTGCTACTCAGGCATATTTGCTCAATG
The DNA here is from genome assembly GCF_033978795.1 of Nerophis ophidion. Taxonomy (NCBI): domain Eukaryota; kingdom Metazoa; phylum Chordata; class Actinopteri; order Syngnathiformes; family Syngnathidae; genus Nerophis; species Nerophis ophidion. The sequence continues at coordinate 40,763,594 of NC_084624.1, forward strand.
TATGACTGCAAGCTAATCGGTGCTAACACGATAAATAGGCTAGCTGTATGTACATATTGCATCATTATCATACTTGCCAACATTGAGGCCTCCAAATTCATCAGATGAGGGGGGGGGGGCGGGGTTGGCGTTGGGTGCGGTTTGGTGGTAGCGGGGGATGTATATTGTAGCTTACCGGAAGAGTTAGTGCTGCAAAGGGTTCTGGGTATTTGTTCTGTTGTGTTTATGTTGTGTTAAGATGTGGATGTTCTCCTGAAATGTGTTTTTTTTTTTTTATTGAATTATATTTATATAGCGCTTTTTCTCTAGTGACTCAAAGCGCTTTACATAGTGAAACCCAATATCTAAGTTACATACAAACCAGTGTGGGTGGCACTGGGAGCAGGTGGGTAAAGTGTCTTGCCCAAGGACACAACGGCAGTGACTAGGTTGGCAGAAGCGGGAATCGAACCTGCAACCCTCAAGTTCCTGGCACGGCCACTCTATCAACCGAGACAAACCGTGTTTGTCATTCTTGTTTTGGCGTGGGTTCACCGTGTGGCGCATATTTGTGTTAAAGTTGTTTACACAACCACCCTCCATGTGCCCTGTATGGCTGTTGATCTAGTTTGCCTTGCAGTCACTTGCATATGTGTAAAAGCCGCATACATTACGTAGCTGGGCAGGCACACTGTTAGTATGGAGGAAAAGCGAATGTGACGGCAGGTTGTAAAGGACGCTAAAGGCAGTGCCTTTAAAGGCCTACTGAACCCCACTACTACCGACCAAGCACTCTGATAGTTTGGTAGTTTTCCACTTCTTAATCAGTGTTTGAACATTGCTGATTTGCATTCTCAGTTCCTTGGATATCTTATTATACTCCTTTCCTGTTTCATGCAGTTCAATTACCTTTTCTCGCAGAACCTTTGACAATTCTTTTGCCTTCCCCATGATTTAGAATCCAGAAACATCTGTGCAGCACTGGATGAAAGATGCAATGGTCTGTCAGAAGCCCAGAAACTCACTGACCTTTTATACACACACATTAATTACAAACTAATAGGTCACAGGTGAGGATTGGAACCTTGATTGGCCATTCAAACCTGTTTGTGTCAACTGTTGTGCATGTTATCAGAGCAAAGTCACTGGGGTGTGTAAACGTTTGATCAGGGTCATTTGGGTACTTTCTTTTGTCATTTTGATTTAAAAAGAGTAAACACAATTGTTTGCCAATAAATAGCTTCATGCAACCATTAAGCATGAGTGGAAGAACGGTTTTGTTTTATTATTCATATTCTCTGAAGAATGGCCAAGAAATCATAAATTCTCCCAGGGTATGTAAGCTTAGGAGCACGACTGTAGCTTAGTGGTTAGCATAGCTGTACGCATGCCTGCTCCTGCCTTGCTCTAGGTGTGTAACATGTTTAGCCTTGTCCTCCAGTGATTAAGTCACTAAAAGGAGCTATTTGCAATTTTTACACAGATGCCTAGAGGTTGGCAACTTTCCAATGTATTTTATACAGTATACCCCCGCCCTTTCGCGGCTTCTCGTAAGTAATGACGTAAATGGTAAATGGTTTATACTTGTATATCAATCAATCAATCAATGTTTATTTATATAGCCCCAGATCACAAATGTCTCAAAGGACTGCACAAATCATTACGACTACAACATCCTCGGAAGAACCCACAAAAGGGCAAGGAAAACTCACACCCAGTGGGCAGGGAGAATTCACATCCAGTGGGACGCCAGTGACAATGCTGACTATGAGAAACCTTGGAGAGGACCTCAGATGTGGGCAACCCCCCCTCTCTAGGGGACCGAAAGCAATGGATGTCGAGCGGGTCTAACATGATACTGTGAAAGTTCAATCCATAGTGGCTCCAACACAGCCGCGAGAGTTCAGTTCAAGCGGATCCAAGACAGCAGCGAGAGTCCCGTCCACAGGAAACCATCTCAAGCGGATCAGCATCGTAGAGACGTCCCCAACCGATACAGGCGAGCGGTCCATCCTGGGTCCCATATAGCGCTTTTCTACCTTCAAGGTACTCAAAGCGCTATTTCCACATTCACCCATTCACACACTGATGGTGGGAGCTGCCATGCAAGGCCCTTACCACGACCCATCAGGAGCAGGGGTGAAGTGTCTTGCTCAAAGACACAACGGACGTGACATGGTTGGTACAAGGTGAGGATTGAACCAGGAACCCTCTCCCAACTGCGCCACGCCGTACGCGCATTAGCTGTAAGTGTTGTTAGCTAGTAATAGAAAATGTAATTGTTAGCATTAGCTGTCATTGAATGTATATTTTATCTCCACAACAACACAACTGAAATGAGTTCATCACTTCTCTTGGACTGTTTTTGTATGTGTGCACGGACTAAGTGACCACCGAAAACACCAATCCTTTTATTCAGGCCGGTAAAATTTTTTATGATACATACTGTATCTTCCGGACTAAAGGCAGCGTCTTTTCTCCGTCATTGTTGTTGTACCGGTGTAGCGTGCAAGGACGGGAGTGGAAGAAGTGTTAAAAAATGGAGCCAACTGTAAAAGTCTTTCTCTAGTAGGCTCTCCTCATGCTGACTGATCTTCACAATAGCCCGGATGTCTGGTGTTACCAATATCTTTCATTGGCAGCGCACACACGCTAGGAGAGCACACAACTTTTCAGTTTCTGCTCCGTGACTTTTCAGTCCTTCCAGCGTGTCGCTTTTCTGGTCTTCTCTCTGGCAATGTTCAGTGTGCGCCTGCTCACCACAAACTCCAACTCCCCTCTCGTGTGTCGGCCCGGCTGCTGCTGATAAGCATGGCAGGTGATTGGATGAACAGTCCCAGCTGGCTAATCCAATCACCTGTGCCTCGAGGCCGGTCCATACACACCCCATTCCTGCAGGAGGCGCGCCGACCACGCCCCTCCCCCCCCCCTTTAAAATGACATTCAGACTTTACTTAAATCAATAATGGAGGAGAATATCCTCATCCGTGTTTTACAAGTGCAACAACAACGCCGTACTGAAACATTTTGATGGATTTTTGAGCGCCGTGTGTAATGTTCTGTATTTTCAGTGGAACATATAAAATATTGTTGTTTTTTACTCGAGTCATATTGCAGTCTACACATATCTCTTATGTGTGACTGCCATCTACTGGTCACACTTATCATTTCACCATGTACCAAATGGAATAGCTTTGAAGTCGGTAAGCACAACCAGAATTATTCCATATTTTAGGTGCACCGGCTTATAAGGCACATTGTCGATTTTGGAGAAAATGAAAGGATTTTAAGTCCGAAAAAATACGTTACTTTGTAATTGTGAAAAATATGGACAATTGTCAAAGAAATGTGTTCTGTTATATGTTTTGCTTTGAAATATCTTAGTGAGGATGTTCAAAACAGCAACTTAAAGATAATAACAGTTTATTCGCTGTAACGCCGGTGATTAGCATAAGCTTAATAGAGCAGTTCCACACTGTGTATGGACTTGGAGACACATAATTAGCTATCAGCCTTCAGCTGGGAGACTAAAAATAAATACACTGGGATTGATGTTTATGATCAGCCTTAAAAGTAATTAATCGGCAGTGGCGAACTGCTATCAGTGATTGTTTCTATAAAAATGGGACCCATTTCCTCCCTGCTTGGCACTCAGCATCAAGGGTTGGAATTGGGGGTTGATTACCAAAATGATTCCCGAGCGTGGCCACTGCTGCTGCTCACTGCTCTTCTCACCTCCCAGTTTGTTAACAAGGTTTGGGTCAAATGCAGAGGGTAATTTCACCACACCTAGTGTGTGTGTGTGTGACTATCAGTGGTGCTTTAACTTTTTAAAAGACCGAAACAAAAAAAAACAGATCTATATTAACTACAGTCGTTTGACAGGCTATTTAAAGATCCGGACCCCTTCAAAGGGCCCCTAAATCCCATCTCTTGTGTTAAACATGCAATGAAATATGACTTTATGCAAAGTTGCGTCAATCAAGCAGTACAAAACAATAAAACTTTTCGCGCCGTCATCTGCATCAAAAGCTCCAACTTCTGTCCATAGTCTCATTTCGTGGTTAGAGTCCATCTGGCTAAATGGAGCTGATTGCTGCGGCAAAGACATCGCTCTACCTTTTAGCGACAGCCACTTCCGCCATTAATTCCCAATCAATAATGCAAAAACAGAAAAAGTCTATCCGGCCGCTGCTTTGTTTGCTAATGCCCGCTGAGAGCTAATGAGTCGCAAGCTAATTGCTCCGTCTTCGTCAACGCCGCCTCCACGACATTTAGTACAGAAAGTGGATCTGGTTTTTGCTCTCAGGTTTGTTTGAAGTCACGAGTTTGAACTTGGCAGTCCAAATGAATAAACCAGGGGTGTCAAACCTATGGCCCGCGAAAAGGGTTTTATCCGGCCCGCGTGGTAAGTTTGCCTAATATTAAAATTAGCTGCTGTTCTAAATGTGTCCACTGGATGTCACAATAACAATTCTGTTTGGCAAGCAAACGGTTTGCACCGGGGCCAAGCAAGAGGTATACAGTAAAGGGTGACTGTGGCTCCTCCGCCTCGACCCACATTAAACTTTAAACCTGCCGTTTTATGTCTTCTGTTTAGAACACATCGTAAATTGGCACCCTTACCCCCCCAAAATGTCTCTATCAAACACGAAAAAAGTGAACTTAACTCTTTCGATTGTTTTTTACCTCCGTTTCTTACAGTTTGTTGAGTTAGCTCTGGATTGGTATGTGGACATGAAAAGAGAGGTATTTGATACCTGGAAAAGTTTAAATCTGTTTTTTCTTCAATCCCAAAAAGACTGTGATTTAAAGTTTAATCCTGGCTTTGTAGATACACTGAGACCAAGTCTGAGCTTACTGTGTTTTTTCGAAGCTGTACCAACTAGAAGTGTTTTGTCCAGAGGATTATTTGTGTCACGATGTGGTGGTGACGAACACCAAGATGCAGAGATGGCAGGCTAGGTGCAGGAAAACATAATTTAATGTCCAAAATAAAAGTAAAACACAAACCAGGAACTAAGAGACAGGATACCAGGAAAACAGGAAACGAGGAACTTCACAGCATACAGGAAACGGCTAACAGCTATCCGGATTCAGCATACAGGTAGTAGCTACAGCTACAACGACAATACTCCAGCGAACACAGGAGGGCAAGGCAGGTCTAAATAGCCATCGGCTGATTGACACCAGGTGTAGCCAAGTGCCAATTAGCCGCATCTGAGGGGAAACAGCGCTCAGGAACACAAGCAGGAAACTGAACTAAAATAAGAGCGCTGATAGGAAATTAAAAAAACACAGAAGAAAAACTAAAACATAACCACATATGTTATGACAATTTAACCAAACATGACAAGCCTGACAAGTTGTACGTTTTCATAATGTGCTTGTTCTATTTTTGGTCAAAGTAAAACAAAGTAATCAACCTGGAGTTGTCTTTATTTTTAAGTTATCATGTCATGATTTTACCATTCCGGCCCACTTGGGAATAGATTTCCTTCTGTCAAGACGTGGACTATAGGATGTTTGTTTTCCCGAGATGCAAGAATAGAAGTGGACATGGCGTGAAGGTAAGGACATAATTTTTTATTTTACTATAAAAAAGGAACCTGGGGTGCAAACAAAAGGCGCACACAAGGCGGAGAACAAACTTGGCTTTGAAAACAATAAACTAGCACTTGGGCAAAAGCTATGGACATCAATCAATCAATCAATCAATGTTTATTTATATAGCCCTAAATCACAAATGTCTCAAAGGACTGTACAGACCACCACGACTACGACATTATCGGAAGAACCCACATAAAACAAAAACACTTACTCTGACAGGAAAATAGACAAAACTCACTTGGCATCGAACTATGGTAGCATGGATAACATGGGTAGCAGAAGTCCAACAGAGTTAATGTCGCCACACTGACCAACAGAAAAAGACAGGCTTTAAATAACAGTGACATGATTGGTGACATGTGTGTGAGTCCAAACGTGGAACAGGTGAAACTAATGGGTAACTATGGAGACAAAACAAGGGAGTGAAAAGGCAGGAACTAAAAAGAGTCCAAAAACCAAACAGAACATAACTTAAACAAAACATGCTCACAGAAATGACATCTTCCATGCGGCCTCTGAGCTAAAATGACTTTGACACCTCTGGAATAAACAATGACGACAAAATATGTCAACGGATGACCTATGACACCTTTGTAGACTCATGGAGTGGATGGAATTAGTAAAAAAAAACCCAACATAGCACGAAATTTCTGACGGTTGAGGATTGTGACTGTTGGATAAGAAGCTCACCTTTGACCTTTGCTACCGCGTTGTGTTGGTACACTGCGAAAAGTCAGTGTTCAAAACCAATGAAAAAAAAAAATTAGGGGTATTTTATTTGAACAAAGCAAAATTATCTGCCAATATAATAAGACTTTGCAAGAGCAGTAAAATTAGCTAAACTCAATGAACCTAAAACATACCTTAAAATAAGTATATTCTCACCAATAACAACTGTACAACTATATGAGTACATATTTTCTATTGTTTCATTGAAAATAAAACAGCAAAGTTTTCAATCAATCAATCAATCACTGTTTATTTATATAGCCCTAAATCACAACTATCTCAAAGGACTGTACAAACCACTACGACTACGACATCCTCGGAAGAACCCACAGAAGGGCAAGGAAAACTCACACACCAGTGACAATGATGACTATGAGAACCTTGGAGAGGACCTCATATGTGGGCAAACCCCCCCCACTAGGGGACCGAAAGCAATGGATGTTGAGCGGGTCTAACATGATACTGTGAAAGTTCAATCCATAGTGGCTCCAACACTTCAGTTCAGTTCAAAACGGATCCAAGACAGCAGCGAGAGTCCCGTCCATAGGAAACCATCCCAAGCGGACTCAGATCAGCAGCGTAGAGATGTCCCCAACCGATACACAGGCGAGCGGTCCATCCTGGGTTCCGACGAGCGGTCCATCCTGGGTCCCGACTCTGGACAGCCTGTCCTTCATCCATGGTCATCGGACCGGACCCCCTCCACAAGGGAGTGGGGGACATAGGAGAAAAAGAAAAGAAGCGGCAGATCAACTGGTCTAAAAAGGAGGTCTATTTAAAGGCTAGAATATACAAATGAGTTTTAAGGTGAGACTTATATGCTTCTAATAAGAGACAAAATTATGTCAAAGTCATGACTTATTTTTTAATGCTTGAAATAAGAAATTACTTTAAAAAAGTAGTTTTATACTTGTGAGTGTTGATGACACAGCTTTGCAACAGTTGATATTCAAGTTTCAAGCATGTTTTACTCAATATAGGTCATCAAATCTCAGCGACAAGCTCTAATATCTTACTGAGATCATTTAGGACCAACACACTTAAAACAAGTAAAACACCAACATAAAATCTGTCTTATAAGACAGAAAATAAGCAAATATCACCCTTGTTTGAGATATTTAATCCTACTTGGATTTCAGTTTTTGCTGTGTAGGTGCGAGCCTGCAGGTCATGAGCAGGTTTAGTGTCGCTGGATGCGGAGATTAGGTCCTCAAGCTACATCAGCTCATTTAGCTTAATATGCTATATGCAACGCCACATTATGTTTATGGCGCCAATAATGTAACGAGAGAGAGAGAGAGAGAGAAAGAGAGAGAAACATAGCGAGAGAGAGCTGAGAAATGAGCTGAGAGACGTCTGCGGCCATCAAAGAGCAATCATTGCGCCATACATCCACTCCCACCTTCTCCACCTTCCCAGCTCCGATATTAGCTTGTAAAAACATGGCGAGCGTCCATAAACAAGCGGCCGCCTCATCATCTCCGTCCTTCCAGGCCAATATCGACGCCGGCCAAAGAAACACATTTCTTCTTCATGGATTTTGCCATCACACAAGCTGAGTCCGGGCGGGAGGCGTAACGTATATCGACTGGCGCCGGGCCAAGAGAGTCGACCGTGTGGGATCCCTTTGCTTAAAAGGGTGAGATTGGAAGCCAGGAGGCGATGGAAAATTTGACTAAAGGTATTCAAACTGTGATGTGTTCACGACTTAAGGCTAAAGATGGTCGAAGTGAACCATGGTGTCCATGACTTAAGCCTAAAGATGGTTGAAGTGAACCATGGTGTCCATGACTTAAGCCTAAAGATGGTTGAAGTGAACCATGGTGTCCATGACTTAAGCTTAAAGATGGTTGAAGTGAACCATGGTGTCCATGACTTAAGGCTAAAGATGGTTGAAGTGAACCATGGTGTCCATGACTTAAGCCTAAAGATGGTTGAAGTGAACCATGGTGTCCATGACTTAAGCCTAAAGATGGTTGAAGTGAACCATGGTGTCCATGACTTAAGCCTAAAGATGGTTGAAGTGAACCATGGTGTCCATGACTTAAGCCTAAAGATGGTTGAAGTGAACCATGGTGTCCATGACTTAAGCCTAAAGATGGTTGAAGTGAACCATGGTGTCCATGACTTAAGCCTAAAGATGGTTGAAGTGAACCATGGTGTCCATGACTTAAGCCTAAAGATGGTTGAAGTGAACCATGGTGTCCATGACTTAAGCCTAAAGATGGTTGAAGTGAACCATGGTGTCCATGACTTAAGCCTAAAGATGGTTGAAGTGAACCATGGTGTCCATGACTTAAGCCTAAAGATGGTTGAAGTGAACCATGGTGTCCATGACTTAAGCCTAAAGATGGTTGAAGTGAACCATGGTGTCCATGACTTAAGCCTAAAGATGGTTGAAGTGAACCATGGTGTCCATGACTTAAGCCTAAAGATGGTTGAAGTGAACCATGGTGTCCATGACTTAAGCCTAAAGATGGTTGAAGTGAGCCATGGTGTCCATGACTTAAGCCTAAAGATGGTTGAAGTGAACCATGGTGTCCATGACTTAAGCCTAAAGATGGTTGAAATTAACCATGGTGTCCATGACTTAAGCCTAAAGATGGTTGAAGTGAACCATGGTGTCCATGACTTAAGCCTAAAGATGGTTGAAGTGAACCATGGTGTCCATGACTTAAGCCTAAAGATGGTTGAAGTGAACCATGGTGTCCATGACTTAAGCCTAAAGATGGTTGAAGTGAACCATGGTGTCCATGACTTAAGCCTAAAGATGGTTGAAGTGAACCATGGTGTCCATGACTTAAGCTTAAAGATGGTTGAAGTGAACCATGGTGTCCATGACTTAAGCCTAAAGATGGTTGAAGTGAACCATGGTGTCCATGACTTAAGCCTAACGATGGTTGAAGTGAACCATGGTGTCCATGACTTAAGCTTAAAGATGGTTGAAGTGAACCATGGTGTCCATGACTTAAGCCTAAAGATGGTTGAAGTGAACCATGGTGTCCATGACTTAAGCTTAAAGATGGTTGAAGTGAACCATGGTGTCCATGACTTAAGCCTAAAGATGGTTGAAGTGAACCATGGTGTCCATGACTTAAGCCTAAAGATGATTGAAGTGAACCATGGTGTCCATGACTTAAGCCTAAAGATGGTTGAAGTGAACCATGGTGTCCATGACTTAAGCCTAAAGATGGTTGAAGTGAACCATGGTGTCCATGACTTAAGCCTAAAGATGGTTGAAGTGAACCATGGTGTCCATGACTTAAGCCTAAAGATGGTTGAAGTGAACCATGGTGTCCATGACTTAAGGCTAAAGATGGTTGAAGTGAACCATGGTGTCCATGACTTAAGCCTAAAGATGGTTGAAGTGAACCATGGTGTCCATGACTTAAGCCTAAAGATGGTTGAAGTGAACCATGGTGTCCATGACTTAAGCCTAAAGATGGTTGAAGTGAACCATGGTGTCCATGACTTAAGCCTAAAGATGGTTGAAGTGAACCATGACGTCCACCATTGGAGACATGATGGATGTCCAAAGACTTCACACAGTTCCTTTAACAAAAATCCCCCTAAGGCCATGTCTACACAAAGCCGGACAACCCCTTAAATGAAGTAAAACGAGGTAAAAACTTTTAAGATAAGTAGGGCTGAGAATTTTTGGGTGTCCCACGATTCAATTCAATACCGATTCTTGGGATCACGATTCGATTCAAAAATCGATTTTTTTTTTTCAATTCAACACGACACTTGATTCAAAAACAATTTTTTCCCGGTTTAAAAGGATTCTGTTGTTTGTATTGGCAGCCCTGTATGACGTCACAGGGAAATGGATAGTCGCATCGCAAATAGGGAAAATCAAGAACTTTAAAGCTTTTTTTAGGGATATTCCGGGAGGTGTAAAATTTTGAAAAAAACTTCGAAAAATAAAACAAGCCACTGGGAACTGATTTTTATTGTTTTTGAACCTTTTGAAATTGTGATAATGTTCCCCTTTGAAAAAAAAAGAGATAAAGAAGTAAAATGACATTTATAAAAAAAAGTAATAACAATAGTGTCACAGTGGCTTGACAACACACTGTGTCAGATAGCACAGCAAGATATAGCGACATTAGCTCGGCTTCAGACTCGGATTTCAGCGGTTTAAGTGATTCAACAGATTACGCATGTATTGAAACAGATGGTCGGAGTATGGAGGCAGATAGCGAAAACGAAATTGAAGGAATAATTGAAGCTATTGAGCGAATAGCTATTGACGCTATTCGGCCCTAGCATAGGTGTACCTAATGAAGTGGCCCACAGCATGGCTGCCTTATTAGCATTGCCGGTAAAATGTGCGGACCAAACGATCAGGACTTTTCGCATCTTGTGACACTGGAGCAACTTAAATCCGTCGATTGGTAAGTGTTTGTTTCGCATTAAATGTGGGTATCTAGTTTCAAATGTACATACAGCTAGCGTCAATAGCATGTTAGCAGCGATTAGCGTAGCATGTTAGCATCGATTAGGTGGCAGTCATGCTGCGACCAAATATGTCGGATTAGCACATAAGTCAACAACATCAACAAAACTCACCTTTGTGATTTCGTTGACTTAATCGTTGCAAATGCAGGTTATCCATACATCTCTGTGCCATGTCTGTCTTAGCATCACCGGTAAAATGTGCAGGCACTCTGGGAAATTTAATGGGGGTCTGGCGGCAGATTTCTTGCCAGTGGTGCAACTTGAATCCCTCCCTGTTAGTGTTGTTACACCCTCCGACAACACACCGACGAGGCATGATGTCTCCAAGGTTCCAAAAAATTGTCGAAAAAACGGAAAATAACAGAGCTGAGACCCGGTGTTTGTAATGTGAAAATGAAAATGACGGGTGTATTACCTCGGTGACGTCACGTTCTGACGTCATCGCTAAAAGACCGATAAACAGAAAGGCGTTTAATTCGCCAAAATTCACCCATTTAGAGTTCGGAAATCGGTTAAAAAAATACATGGTCTTTTTTCTGCACCATCAAGGTATATATTGACGCTTACATAGGTTTGGTGATAAGCCAAAAATGCTTTGATTTGATTAGGGGTACTTGAATTAAAAAAATGTTAACAGGGGATACATCACTAAAAAAAGGTTGAGAACCACTTCACTAGGCCACTGAGTAGGTTTTTTGCGGTTCCAGACGGATTACTTTTTGATATTTGTGGTCCAATATGGCTCTTTTAACATTTTGGGTTGCCGACCCCACCCCTGAACTATTGCCCTCAACCTGATCCTTGCTCTCTGTGAGCGGGACCGTCGACTGGAAACTGACGTCGGTGTTGCTGTGTTAAAGGTTCCGTGGTAGTCGGAAAACACCGCTGCTAATGTCCCTCGTCATGTGGCGGCGCAGAGGTCGCCATGGTAATAGACATGACATTAGCTCATTAGCATTTAGCGCGCTTTAATCGGCCGTTTTCCTTCGCCGCCAGTGTATGACCGCGAGCTCTGTAGTCACAAATGAATCGAATGTGTCACTCGTGTTCAACAAATGGGCCTATTGTCCTCCTTTAAGACATATCGTCCTGATTTGAAACAATGTGTCTTGATTTAGGACAATTTGTTTCAATTGAAGACACATTGTCTTTGAGACATATCGCTCTCATTTGAGACGTATGGGGATGAAAGCAGAGGGTCAACATTGAAATGGATGTTATTGATCGAATTAGTGTATTGAGTTAGAACGTGCCTCAGGTGAGGAATGAGAAGCGGCAGGGTCGATGGATTTGTTGCGGACGACATCTTGGCGTCGCTTTGATGATCTTGGTGTTGTGGACAAAGCATCTCAGGGTGGTGCTGAGAAGACATGATGGCGGGAGTTGGACAATCGCAAACATGTCCTCCTCGTTGGACGAGACGGTCATGTTTGACATTTCAACACTTTTATGTTGTGATCTTTAAAACTGTCACGACCAGACAAGAACGCTGAGCACAGATGCAGGATTTTAAGAAACATATATTTATTATTATTTATCATAAATTTTCTAGGCGCAGTCAAGGCGTTGAGGGGTTCCGGTTTGGTGGCCGCAGGATTAGGTCTCTGCTTTTTACAGATGATGTGGTCCTGATGGCTTCATCTGGCCGGGATCTTCAGCTCTCACTTGATCGGTTCGCAGCCAAGTGTGAGGCGGCCGGAATGAGAATCAGCAACTCCAAATCCGAGTCCATGGTTCTCTCCCGGAAAAGGGTGGAGTGCCATCTCCAGGTTGGGGAGGACACCCTGCCCCAAGTGGAGGAGTTCAAGTACCTAGAAGTCTTGTTCACGAGTGAGGGAAGAGTGGATCGTGAGATCGACAGGCAGTTCGGTGCGGCGTCTTCAGTAATGCGGACGTTGTACCGATCCGTTGTGGTGAAGAAGGAGCTGAGCCGGAAGGCAAAGCTCTCAATTTACCGGTCGATCTACGTTCCCATCCTCACCTATGGTCATGAGCTTTGCGTCATGACCGAAAGGATAAGATCACGGATACAAGCGGCCGAAATGAGTTTCCTCCGCCGGGTGGCAGGGCTCTCCCTTAGAGATAGGGTGAGAAGCTCTGTCATCCAGGAGGAACTCAAAGTAAAGCCGCTGCTCCTCCACATCGAGAGGAGCCAGATGAGGTGGTTCTGGCATCTGGTCAGGATGCCACCCGAACGCCTCCCGGGGGAGGTGTTTAGGGCACGTCCAACCGGTAGAAGGCCACGGGGAAGACCCAGGACACGTTGGGAAGACTATGTCTCCCGGCTGGCCTGGGAACGCCTCGGGATCCCCCGGGAAGAGCTAGACGAAGTGGCTGGGGAGAGGGAAGTCTGGGCTTCCCTGCTTAGGCTGCTACACCCGCGACCCGACCTCGGAAAAGCGGAAGAAGATGGATGGATGGATGGATGGATGGATGAATGGATGGATGGATGGATGGATGGATTTTTATTTGGACAAGGGAATGGGTCCAAAACGGGAGAAAAGAAACAGGCTATCAAAAACACAACTAACCTGAGCTCTAAACTAACAAAAATATCAATAACTCAGAAACGCTCTGTCTATGGAGGGAAAAAGGGGCTATGAACAAAAAACTACTAAGTATAACAAAAAGCGCTCCAACTGAGGTGATACCAGGAAGCTATTCTTACTTAAAAAAAACTTACAAATCAAAATACTCCCGTGGACCAAAAAAGGTACAAGAAACGTGGCTGTGGCTGTGGACAATGCTATGGCAAGGGAACGCTGGAGGTACGCACACGAAGATACGAGACACTCCGGCACAGGACAAGAGGAGGACGAGACATTTATATACATGAGGGAGGGTGACACAGGTGGGCACAATCAGGCAATCAGGAGAGACAACAGACCAGTGAAACAGGAGGAAAGGCAAGTGATCTGAAAACGCTAGGGAGAGTGAACCTTTCGAAATAAAACAGGAGATGACAAAACAACATGAAACAAGACGAAACCCAGACAAGACTTCACCCAGGTTTGACATAAACTTGATCATGTCATAACGGACTGAGGGTCGCAGCTTACTGCGAGGTTTGTTCTATCGGGATGGAAACTGAATATTCCGGACAAGGCTTGTAGGTAGGAACATCATCAATCAATCAATCAATCAATCAATCAATGTTTACTTATATAGCCCTAAATCACTAGTGTCTCAAAGGGCTGCACAAACCACTACGACATCCTCGGTAGGCCCACATAAGGGCAAGGAAAACTCACACCCAGTGGGACATCGGTGACAATAATGACCCAGTGGGACGTCGGTGACAATGATGACTATGAGAACCTTGGAGAGGAGGAAAGCAATGGATGTCGAGCGGGTCTAACATGATACTGTGAAAGTTCAATCCATAATGGATCCAACACAGTCGCGAGAGTCCAGTCCAAAGCGGATCCAACACAGTCCCGTTCACAGCGGAGCCAGTAGGAAACCATCCCAAGCGGAGGCGGATCAGCAGCGCAGAGATGTCCCCAGCCGATACACAGGCAAGCAGTACATGGCCACCGGATCGGACCGGACCCCCTCCACAAGGGAGAGTGGGACATAGAAGAAAAATAAAAGAAACGGCAGATCAACTGGTCTAAAAAGGGAGTCTATTTAAAGGCTAGATATTTATTAATCTTACTACAAAAAAACAGGCAAACAACAAAGGCAAGCGTGCCTATCACACGCGGAAGCTAAGGCGAAAACTTAGCGCAGGAAACATGGAACTATGGAACAGGCAAAAACTCTCTAACTGTGGCATGAAATAAACAAGACTTACTATGGTATCGCATGAAACACGCATGAAACTACTAACTTACATAACTGTGGCATGGAGCAAGTAATGACGCCAGGCCGACTGACTGGCAAAGACAGGCTTAAAGGCCTACAGAAATGAGATTTTCTTATTGAAACGGGGATAGCAGGTCCATTCTATGTGTCATACTTGATCATTTCGCGATATTGCAATATTTTTGCTGAAATTATTCAGTAGAGTACATCGACGATAAAGTTTGCAACTTTTGGTCACTAATAAAAAAGCCTTGCCTTTACCGGAAGTAGCAGACGATGTGCGCGTGACGTCACGGGTTGTGGAGCTCCTCACATCCTCACATTGTTTACAATCATAGCCAGCAGCAGCTAGAGCTATTTGGATCGAGAAAGCGACAATTTCCCCATTAATTTGAGCGAGGATGAAAGATTTGTGGATGAAGAAATTTAGAGTGAAGGACTAGAAAAAAGAAAAAGAAAAAAAAGTTTAAAAAAAAAAATAGGCGAGGGCAGTGAGAGCGATTCAGATGTTGTCAGACACATTTACTAGGATCATTCAGGAAAATCCCTTATCTGCCTATTGTGTTACTACTTTTTTAGTGAGATTATAAAGTACCTGAAAGTCGGAGGGGTGTGGCCACGGGTGTGTTGACCCAGAGTCTCTGAGGGAAGTCACGCAGCAGCAGCAAGACGGAAGCTCCGCTGATGTCTCCGGTAAGAGCTGACTTATTACCACAATTTTCTCACCAAAAAACTGCCGGTTGACATTTTGTCGTGATCCATGTTCGCTTGACCGCTTTGATCCATAGTAAAGCTTCACCTTTGGGAATTTTAAACAAGGAAACACCGACTGTGTTTGTGTGGCTAAAGACTAAAAGCTTCCCACTTCCATCTTTCTGCTTTGACTTCTCCATTATTTGAACATAATGCAAAAGATTCAGCAACACAGATACCCAGAATACTGTGTAATTATGCGATTAAAGCAGACTACTTATAGCTTGGATCGGGCTGGAAAATAATGTCCGCTACAACCCGAGACATCAAACGCACGCGTTATCATACCGCGACGTTTTCAACACGACACTTCACGGGAAATTTAAAATTGCAATTTAGTAAAACTAAAAAGTTTGTGTTGCAACGTTAATATTTCATCATTAATATATAAACTATCAGACTGCATAAACGGTAGTAGTGGGTTTCAGTAAGCATTTAAATCATGGTCTCTTGATTAGAGCAGGTGCGTGTCCCGAACACCAGAGGCAGGTGAAACTAATAAGTCGCCATGGAATATTTCGGAGCGAGGAAATTTCACAACTGGATTTGTTGCACAGGTGGCATCCTATGACAGTTCCACGCTGGAAATCACTGAGAGCGGCCCATTCTTTCACAAATGTTTCTAGAAACAGTCTCCTTGCCTAAGTGCTTGACTTTATACCAAGAGATTAGAGCACCCGATTCTCATATTTTTGACGGGTGGCCAAATACTTTTGGCAGTATAGTGTAGCTTGAGTGGAAGTCTGCTGGAGTCGTCTACAGTCATACAGTAACAAACAATTACACCTCCTATAAAACTTAAATACCATGGATCAAATATATTTACTGTAGTAATATCCTCAAAACTTACCTGACTGGATGAAGTCCTTGGGCTCAAATACTAGTGTGGCCTCAATAGCCCTGCTGTAGTGTGTAGCACGTGAAGTGAAGTATATTATATTTATATAGCGCTTTTCTCTAGTGACTCAAGGCGCTTTTACATAGTGAAACCCAATATTTAAGCAACATTTAAACCAGGGTGGGTGGCACTGGGAGCAGGTGGGTAAAGCGTCTTGCCCTAGGACACAACGGCAGTGACTAGAATGGCGGAAGCGGGGATCGAACCTGGAACCCTCAAGTTGATGGCACGGCCACTCTACCAACCGAGCTATACCGCCGCATGCTGGGAATGATCTGTGCATGTGACGGAATAATGCACTGCAGATGTGATAGAGGAATGCACAGTTCAGGGTTGAAATTCTTCTGAATTTGCGTTAAATCAGGTTGTTTTAGCTGCAAGATCTAGCATGTTGCATCCAATGTTTATTCCCATTCATTTCCCATCAATTCCTGTTAATTACCGTTAATTCCCATATATTGCCGTTAATTCCAATGGAAAGTTTCAAACTTTGAATATTACCGGAATTTTGCAACCCTTGTACTGCGTTTTTCCACCTAGGAATGGACATATGTTTTTTGTTTTATTACTTTTGTTAGTTACAAAGAGAGCAAAAAATACGATTTTTATGCGAAGGAAGATATTTATATGAAGTTTTTATTTTTGTTTTTATTTTTATTTTTATTAAGGATCCCCATTAGCTGGTTGCCACAACAACCCACTACTATTCCCGGGGTCCACGAACTCAATACTCAATGGATTGTAGTCAGCTGGAGGCGTGTCTTAATGAAATTAAACAATGGATGTCCGCTAACTTTTTGCAACTCAACGCCAAAAAAAACGGAAATGCTGATTATCGGTCCTGCTAGACACCGAACTCTATTTAATAATACAACTCTAACATTTGACAACCAAACAATTAAACAAGGCGACACGGTAAAGAATCTGGGTATTATCTTCGACCCAACTCTCTCCTTTGAGGCACACATTAAAAGCGTTACTAAAACGGCCTTCTTTCATCTCCGTAACATTGCTAAAATTCGCTCCATTCTGTCCACTAAAGACGCTGAGATCATTATCCATGCGTTTGTTACGTCTCGCCTCGATTACTGTAACGTATTATTTTCGGGTCTCCCCATGTCTAGCATTAAAAGATTACAGTTGGTACAAAATGCGGCTGCTAGACTTTTGACAAGAACAAGAAAGTTTGATCACATTACGCCTGTACTGGCTCACCTGCACTGGCTTCCTGTGCACTTAAGATGTGACTTTAAGGTTTTACTATTTACGTATAAAATACTACACGGTCTAGCTCCATCTTATCTTGCCGATTGTATTGTACCATATGTCCCGGCAAGAAATCTGCGTTCAAAGGACTCCGGCTTATTAGTGATTCCCAAAGCCCAAAAAAAGTCTGCGGGCTATAGAGCATTTTCCGTTCGGGCTCCAGTACTCTGGAATACCCTCCCGGTAACAGTTCGCGATGCCACCTCAGTAGAAGCATTTAAGTCTCACCTTAAAACCCATTTGTATACTCTAGCCTTTAAATAGACTCCATTTTTAGACCAGTTGATCTGCCGTTTCTTTTCTTTTTCTTCTATGTCCCACTCTCCCGTGTGGAGGGGGTCCGGTCCGATCCGGTGGCCATGTACTGCTCGCCTGTGTATCGGCTGGGGACATCTCTGCGCTGCTGGTCCGCCTACGCTTGGGATGGTTTCCTGCTGGCTCCGCTGTGAACGGGACTCTCGCTGCTGTGTCTTGGATCCTCTTTGGACTGGACTCTCGCGACTGTGTTGTATCCATTGTGGATTGAACTTTCACAGTATCATGTTAGATCCGCTCGACATCCATTGCTTTCCTCCTCTCTAAGGTTCTCATAGTCATCATTGTCACCGACGTCCCACTGGGTCATTATTGTCACCGATGTCCCACTGGGTGTGAGTTTTCCTTGCCCTTATGTGGGCCTACCGAGGATGTCGTGGTGGTTTGTGCAGCCCTTTGAGACACTAGTGATTTAGGGCTATATAAGTAAACATTGATTGATTGATTGATTGAATACAATTACAAGTAAAAACATATAATTAGAACTGCACAAATACAGAAAAAATAAAAGCATCAATAAGAAAACAAACAATTTACAGTCACAGAATAATAATTTCTGCAGTTTTGTTTTACTGCACAAAGTAACCAACACCGGCAACTATCATTTTACTAACTGGACGAATCAATACCTGCTTGGTTGCCGGGTAAAGAAAATACATGAGAAACAATGATGGTCTCACTAATAGTTACATAAGTTCCCTGGACGATGTTTGAATTATTTTTCTCAAATGTAAAATTCCCACAGTGTGCCGATTTCTCCTCAGTCCTGAGCTTCGGCCGGCGGGCGATGGCGAGAGAAGGTGTCCCTTCGATGGCCGCATGCTGAGTCATTCGTTGACTGTGGGGAGACGTCCCGAGGGGAGACGACGTGACACGGGGAATAAACGCTAGCATTTCTAAAGAGCAAAATAAAAAATAGTTTAGTGTTCTGTGACCCAAGGCTCATCTGTTCAATTTCCTGGAAAGTCTCAGAGAAGAAAAGGTTTTGTTTTCCGTGGCGATGGATTTCACAGCAGCTTCACACGTGCTCAGATGCACAATAGATAAGAAAAGTTTGACTCTTAAAAGGACAATTCTTCTTTAAAAAGGGACCTATTATTCAAACCAACTTTACTTACCAATTGGTAGCAGTTTTTTTGTGTATTTGGGATCTGCATAAGTCCCAAATATTTGAAATCAAACCATGGATATAGGGCGGGAATGTTTACAAAGCAATCTCGCCCTTTTTCACTCTTTGAACGAGCCGGTTGGAATTTTCCCAATTTGTGACGTTTTTCCCAATTATGATGTCAGCGGATATCTTCATGTATGGTAGCAAGCTGTAATCAGAGTCAGAATCGGAAATATTATATGAAGTGATTTTTGGTCCAAAATTAATGGAGCTATGTTTATTATTGATGCTTATTATAGTTGTATATTTTTATATGAAGTTTCCACTTCATTTCATCATCTATTATTAAACTTAAAAATTGTATTTAATTAAGTCCAGGATGCGGACCGCCAGCGTCCAAAACCAGGCCCGCGGGAAGTCCAAAGTTAAAAAAATATATATATATATCTTCTTTAATTATTGTTTTTTTAAATTTGTCCTTTCACACACACACAAATATATATATATATATTTATACACACAATATGTGGAGGGAGAGTGTGTGATCAGCGTGTCCGCAGGAGCAAAGGTCACCGCCTCTGTCAATGATGTTGAGGGCAGAGCACCATTGACCATGTGCTGACGGCGAGGCACAGCTGGCAGGTGATTAGAATTCACAGGTGGTACGTGGTATTCTAATCATCTGTTGTCTTTAACTGTGAGCGGCTGGGAGCAGAGAAAGACGGATACGGACACGACTGGACGGTCGCGTTCTGCTGGAGAAACATTTTATTAAAACAATTGATTATTAAAACCATGTTAAAACCTGCACGCCTGGCTCCAGTGAAGTGTCTGTCAGTGGGACCGCTAGCAAGCGACTTCTACAATATACATATATATATATATATATATATATATATATATATATATATATATATATATATATATATATACATATATACAAATTGTTTCAACCCAATGCGGCCCCCAAGTCAAAAGGTTTGGGGACCCCTGATTTAGTCTTTCAATGTCTACTTTGTCTATTTTTATGACTGTGACTGAATACCATTAGTCTAGTCCTACTGAGGTTAAAGTATAGTCTGTTTTTGTTCAGACGCCTCTTTAAAATGTATCCATTGATTCTCATCCAACCATCCATCATCTTCCGCTTATCCGAGGTCGGGTCGCGGGGGCAACAGCCTAAGCAGGGAAACCCAGACTTCCCTCTCCCCAGCCACTTCGTCTAGCTCTTCCCGGGGGATCCTGAGGCGTTCCCAGGCCAGCCGGGAGACATAGTCTTCCCAACGTGTCCTGGGTATTCCCCGTGGCCTCCTACCGGTTGGACGTGCCCTAAACACCTCCCTAGGGAGGCGTTCGGGTGGCATCCTGACCAGATGCCCGAACCACCTCATCTGGCTCCTCTCGATGTGGAGGAGCAGCGGCTTTACTTTGAGTTCCTCCCGGATGGCAGAGCTTCTCACCCTATCTCTAAGGGAGAGCCCCGCCACCCGGCGGAGGAAACTCATTTCGGCCGCTTGTACCCGTGATCTTATCCTTTCGGTCATGACCCAAAGCTCATGACCATAGGTGAGGATGGGAACGTAGATCGACCGGTAAATTGAGAGCTTTGCCTTCCGGCTCAGCTCCTTCTTCACCACAACGGATCGGTACAACGTCCGCATTACTGAAGACGCCGCACCGATCCGCCTGTCGATCTCACGATCCACTCTTCCCTCACTCGTGAACAAGACTCCTAGGTACTTGAACTCCTCCACTTGGGGCAGGGTCTCCTCCCCAACCCGGAGATGGCACTCCACCCTTTTCCGGGCGAGAACCATGGACTCGGATTTGGAGGTGCTGATTCTCATTCCGGTCGCTTCACACTCGGCTGCGAACCGATCCAGCGAGAGCTGAAGATCCCGGTCAGATGAAGCCATCAGGACCACATCATCTGCAAAAAGCAGAGACCTAATCCTGC
Source organism: Nerophis ophidion (assembly GCF_033978795.1). Classification (NCBI taxonomy): domain Eukaryota; kingdom Metazoa; phylum Chordata; class Actinopteri; order Syngnathiformes; family Syngnathidae; genus Nerophis; species Nerophis ophidion. The sequence continues at coordinate 40,784,480 of NC_084624.1, forward strand.
GGTTACCAAACCGGAACCCCTCAACGCCTTGACTGCGCCTAGAAATTCTGTCCATAAAAGTTATGAACAGAATCGGTGACAAAGGACAGCCTTGGCGGAGTCCAACCCTCACTGGAAATGTGTTCGACTTACTGCCGGCAATGCGAACCAAGCTCTGGCACTGATCGTACAGGGAACGGACCGCCACAATAAGACAGTCCGATACCCCATACTCTCTGAGCACTCCCCACAGGACTTCCCGAGGGACACGGTCGAATGCCTTCTCCAAGTCCACAAAGCACATGTAGACTGGTTGGGCAAACTCCCATGCACCCTCAAGAACCCTGCCGAGAGTATAGAGCTGGTCCACAGTTCCACGACCAGGACGAAAACCACACTGTTCCTCCTGAATCCGAGGTTCGACTATCCGACGTAGCCTCCTCTCCAGTACACCTGAATAAACCTTACCGGGAAGGCTGAGGAGTGTGATCCCACGATAGTTGGAACACACCCTCCGGTCCCCCTTCTTAAAGAGAGGAACCACCACCCCGGTCTGCCAATCCAGAGGTACCGCCCCCGATGTCCACGCGATGCTGCAAAGTCTTGTCAACCAAGACAGCCCCACAGCATCCAGAGCCTTAAGGAACTCCGGGCGGATCTCGTCCACCCCTGGGGCCTTGCCACCGAGGAGCTTTTTAACTACCTCTGCGACCTCAGCCCCAGAAATAGGAGAGTCCACCACAGATTCCCCAGGCACTGCTTCCTCATAGGAAGACGTGTTGGTGGGATTGAGGAGGTCTTCGAAGTATTCCTTCCACCTATCCACAACATCCGCAGTCGAGGTCAGCAGAACACCATCCGCACCATACACGGTGTTGATAGTGCACTGCTTCCCCTTCCTGAGGCGGCGGACGGTGGTCCAGAATCGCTTCGAAGCCGTCCGGAAGTCGTTTTCCATGGCTTCCCCGAACTCTTCCCATGTCCGAGTTTTTGCCTCCGCGACCGCTGAAGCTGCACACCGCTGTTATTTGTATTAGCTTCGGTGTGTTCTCTCCAGAACAAAATGCTATAGTATCGGTCGGGAATCACCCAAATTTAAGGTCTTTTGTAACTTTCATTGAGATAAAGATTGAACAATTTTGGTCAGAGCATTGATCCCTGTGGTACGCCACAGGGTATATCTAGCGTTGTGGACGTGTGTTCACGTATTGCTTCCTGTCGGTTCAGTAGCTTCTTATTTAGTTTAAAACCAACCCTCTGATGCCATACCGTTCTAATTTGTTAATTCAAATGTTGTGATCAATGGTGTCAAATGCTTTAGTTAAATCCACAAATACTTCTGTTGCACACCGTTAACCATCTATTGCATTGGTAATGACCTCTGTTATTTTGATTAAAGCCATCGATGTTGAAATATTAGCTCTGTATCTATATTGGTTCTTTGCAACTATTTAATACTTGGTTATGAAATTGTCCAATCTGTTATTGAACAGTTTTTCAATGATTTTAGGACATTGTGGAAGTAAAGCAAAAGGTTTATAATTAGTAAATTGGTGTTCGTCTCCAGTCCTACAAATCGGTATAACTTTAGCTATTTTCAATTTGTTTTAGAATTTGCTTGTTTGAATGATAGGTTACTGATATACATTCATGGTTCTGGGATTACTTCATTTAGCAACCATATCACTTCCATTACAAACAATTAAGGTGTAGGATTGTGCATTTATTCATGATTTTAAATATTCCTTCTTGTGTCACTTTCGTGAGGAACACGAGTTTTCGAGGATTTCAAGCTGAGGTGTCGTTGAAGTCCTCATTCGGAACTGGGTCTGGAATCCTTCCCTTTTGGTATTATTTAATATTTACAAACTAATTATTGAAGCTTTCAACTACTTCCTTCATGTTGTCTTTATTTACATTTACGTCTGAGAAGTATTAGTAAATTAGAGAAAGAAGGACTGACTTTTGATTTCATGTGACCACATCACAGTCCAAGCGTTTTATACTGGTCTTATAGTCCAGTGTTTTTCAAGGTGTGCCGTGAGATACAGTCTGGTGTGCCGTGGGAGATTGTGTAGTTTTACCTATTTGGGTTAAGAATATTTTATGCAAACCAGTAATTATAATCTTCAAATAAAGTGCCGTTGTTGAATGTCTGTGCTGTCTGGAGCTGAGTAGAGTAACCTTGTAATGCTCTTCCATATCATTAGGTGGCAGCAGGTAGCTAATTGCTTTGTGAACGTGGTATCTAATGCTTAAACCAAAAATAAACAAAAGGCAAGTGCCCCTAAACAAGGCATTGAAGCTAATGGCTCTGGAAAACGAGACTGAAACTGAACTGGCTACAAAGTAAACAAAAACAGAATGCTGGACGACAGCAAAGACTTACAGCGTGTGGAGCAGTGTTGATTTTGTTGATGAAAAAGTTTCGTCATGGTTATCGTTAACGACCTTTTTTTCCTGACTAAAACGAGACAATAACTAAATAAAAAAGAATTTACGTGGACTAAGACGATGACGAGGTGTATTGATATATTCGTCAACGAATAAAAACGAGACGAAAATGTCTGCCAGAGACGAGATCCAATCGGAACTCATTTCGTTAGGAAGAGGCGGGAGGAGTTGGGAAGAGAACCAATCAGAGCGACGTGATAAGGAAGTTATGTAAACGTAGTTTGCGTTTGAGACAATATGTCAACGCCGGGGAGGAAGAGGAGAGAGGACATATGGGGAAATTTTATATTTGACGTCAAAGATAACAAGACGCAGTGTAAGAAATGCAGCGCGAGGATTACGGGGAAAAACACAACAAACTTGAAGCGACATTTACAGTCGAATCACCCTGAAATCCACACACAGGTAAGCATTTTCCACAACATACAACTCACTTGACGTTATCCCGTTTATTACGCGGCTTACTCGTGAAATACTAAATTTGAGACATGATTTTCATCAAAGTACGACTTGTATCGGTGATTTTTCCGCTGTTTTGCTTTGACTTTCAGAAATTGAAGGGAAAGTTTACATATTACCCTTTAGTCGACTAAATCTACTGTAGTTTTCGTCGACTATAATCTTATGATATTTCGTCAACTAAAACTAGACTAGAACTAAAACAATTTTAATAACTAAATTATGACTAAAACTAAATTACATTTTAGGCAAAAGACTATGACTGAAACTAAATCAAATTTTGCTGTCAAAATTAACACTGGTGTGGAGCAGACGGCGTCCACAAAGTACATCCAAACATGACATGACAATCCCCAATTTCCACACAAAAAAGGATAGCCCCTGCACAACTGAAATAGTCTTGATTGCTGAAACAAAGCAGTTGTAGGGAATAGCGCTCAAAGGAAGACATGAAACTGCTACAGGAAAATCCAAACAAAACAGAAATAGCCACCAAAATAGGAGCGCAAGACACTACACGCAGGAAAACACCAAAAAAACTCCAAATCAGTCACGGCGCGATGTGACAGGTCGTGACACTTACTTTGAGACAAGCGCTATAGTGATGCATGCTTGGTTACGGTTTGAATTCATATCCAACAATTGCACCAATGACTTTTTAATGTCAATATCGACTACTGAGTCTACATTTTCAATGTTTTCTGCTGGTGGTGTGCCTCTGCATTTTTTCAATAAACAAAAACGTGCCTTGTTTCCGAAAAGGTTGAAAAACCCTGCTGTATTTCCAGTCTTGTGCAGGTCTAGTGTTTGTGTGAAACGTGCACCTAGTGTACTAATTAATGGAGATTAGGAGTACTTTCTTAAAAGGACATAATTCATTTTTAAATCTCTCATTATCGCTAGGGGTGCACAATAAATATCACACGGATAATTATTGGGTCGACAGTAGGGCTTATGACGTCATGTGCAAACATTAAGAAAATAGCTCTGATAAAAGACACTCGTATGAGGCGAGATTACCCGTACTTGGCAAATAAGCTCCTTTTCCCCTACTTTCCCTGAGCTCATCGTAAACAAACATGCTTTTGATGGTGTGGGACCTCTTCAATGCTTAAGAGGAAGACATGTTGCATGTTATTTCCAGCAAACTTTCCGCAAGCATTCCGCGAGGAGGGGAAAAAAAACCCCATTGTGCTTCAACACAATAACATCAATCATCAATCAATCAATCAATGTTTACTTATATAGCCCTAAATCACTAGTGTCTCAAAGGGCTGCACAAACCACCACGACATCCTCGGTAGGCCCACATAAGGGCAAGGAAAACTCACACCCAGTGGGACATCGGTGACAATAATGACTATGAGAACCTTAGAGAGGAGGAAAGCAATGGATGTCGAGCGGGTCTAACATGATACTGTGAAAGTTCAATCCACAATGGATCCAACACAGTCGCGAGAGTCCAGTCCAAAGCGGATCCAACACAGCAGCGAGAGTCCCGTTCACAGCGGAGCCAGCAGGAAACCATCCCAAGCGGAGGCGGATCAGCAGCGCAGAGATGTCCCCAGCCGATACACAGGCAAGCAGTACATGGCCACCGGATCGGACCGGACCCCCTCCACAGGGGAGAGTGGGACATAGAAGAAAAAGAAAAGAAACAGCAGATCAACTGGTCTAAAAAGGGAGTCTATTTAAAGGCTAGAGTATACAAATGAGTTTTAAGGTGAGACTTAAATGCTTCTACTGAGGTGGCATCTCGAACTGTTACCGGGAGGGCATTCCAGAGTACTGGAGCACGAACGGAAAACGCTCTATAGCCCGCAGACTTTTTTTGGGCTTTGGGAGTCACTAATAAGCCGGAGTCCTTTGAACGCAAATTTCTTGCCGGGACATATGGTACAATACAATCGGCAAGATAGGATGGAGCTAGACCGTGTAGTATTTTATACGTAAGTAGTAAAACCTTAAAGTCACATCTTAAGTGCACAGGAAGCCAGTGCAGGTGAGCCAGTACAGGCGTAATGTGATCAAACTTTCTTGTTCTTGTCAAAAGTCTAGCAGCCGCATTTTGTACCAACTGTAATCTTTTAATGCTAGACATGGGGAGACCCGAAAATAATACGTTACAGTAGTCGAGGCGAGACGTAACAAACGCATGGATAATGATCTCAGCGTCTTTAGTGAATCTCAGCGAATTTTAGCGATATTACGGAGATGAAAGAAGGCCGTTTTATTAACGCTTTTAATGTGTGCCTCAAAGGAGAGAGTTGGGTCAAAGATAATACCCAGATTCTTTACCGTGTCGCCTTGTTTAATTGTTTGGTTGTCAAATGTTAGAGTTGTATTATTAAATAGAGTTCGGTGTCTAGCAGGACCGATAATCAGCATTTCCGTTTTTTTGGCGTTGAGTTGCAAAAAGTTAGCGGACATCCATTGTTTAATTTCATTAAGACACGCCTCCAGCTGACTACAATCCGGCGTGTTGGTCAGCTTTAGGGGCATGTAGAGTTGGGTGTCATCAGCATAACAGTGAAAGCTAACACCGTATTTGCGTATGATGTCACCTATGTCATGTCTTCCTCTTAACATCTTCTTAACCACCTGAAAAGCCAACATCGCTATAAAGAAATGTGTGCACAAGCTATAATTAACTCTAAATGAGAAAATGATACATGTGTTGTAAATAGTTTATTGATACCGGTCCAGTCCTGTTCCTGCGAGCTCTTTGGTCCTGCCCATGGTGGTGTAAAGGTGTGAATAGAAGAGACTGTTTGTTCGACAAGTGTATTTTATCCCAATAATGACTTGAGACTACAAGTATTTAAAAGACAGAACTGTCAGGTTCAAACACTGATGACATTTATTAAACAGACGAGAAGCAAGGAATCATGCAGAGACAGAGTTCAATTCGGCTCAGTTGAGGAGACACATTTTTTGGGCTGTACTCTAGTTACAGATCCAAACTACGCTCTAAAGTCAAACCCACGTGCTTCCTCTATTTATTTGGGATGTCCCTGGTTACATCTGTCACACATGGACTTGGATTGGTTTTGCTTATTCCACGCAAAGGATGATTGGCACGAGCCAGACGAGAGTGTGAGTACATGGTTGTTTATTTGAATATTAAATACAAAAATAAACAAACTAAGGGTGCTCACAAGGAGGTACAAAACTTGGCTACAAAAATACAAACAGGAAAACAAAACACCTGCTCGATGGCATGAAAGACAATGAGCTATAAACTTAAACTTGCACTGTGGCAGAACTATGAACAACTAAAACAAAAACACTTACTGTGACCGAAATAAGGGGCATGGATAGCAAGGTGCGTAGCAGGTAATCGTGGGTGCGTGAAGGCATGAAGGCATGAAGGCAAGCAAACGCAAAGTTCCCAGGCTGATGGACGGAAAGTAAAATCCCTAAATACTGGCTGTGGTAATTAGTAAGAGGTGTGAGAGCTGAGGGACGGGGCATGACAAGGTGGGACCAGGTGGAAACTAATGGGTTGGCATGGAAACACACAAAAACAGGAAGTTCAAAACGTGACCGAATGTCCAAAAATCAAAACATAACATGATCAAACATAAACCCTGCTTCACAGGTATGACAACATCACTGAAACTGTCGCTGAGGGAAGGGGGTAATCTCGACAGCTCCAGTTCGACACAATATATGATTATGCAAAAATGCAAATGTGCTGACGGTCGTGATATTGCCTTGTCTCTGATCTGTCTGCATCACGGAACTCGATGTTCGGCTTTGGCAGTCAGCAGACCGATTCTGGAAACAAATACCGATACGAGACTGGCTTGCAATCTTTTGGATTGCCAGTTTTGCAAAGACAAAGAAAAATACTACTTCAGCACAATTGATAATAACTATAGCAACGGCCCCTTAAGCATAAGAGTTGTGTGATAATATATACAGTGGGGCAAAAAAGTATTTAGTCAGCCACCGATTGTGCAAGTTCTCCCACTTAAAATGATGCCAAAGGTCTGTAATTTTCATCATAGGTACACTTCAACTGTGGGAGACAGAATGTGAAAAAAAATCCAGGAATTCACATTATAGGAATTTTATCAATCAATCAATCAATCAATGTTTACTTATATAGCCCTAAATCACTAGTGTCTCAAAGGGCTGCACAAACCACTACGACATCCTCGGTAGGCCCACATAAGGGCAAGGAAAACTCGCACCCAGAGGGACGTCAGTGACAATGATGACTATGAGAACCTTGGAGAGGAGGAAAGCAATGGATGTCGAGCGGGTCTAACATGATACTGTGAAAGTTCAATCCATAATGGATCCAACACAGTCGCGAGAGTCCAGTCCAAAGCGGATCCAACACAGCAGCGAGAGTCCCGTTCACAGCGGAGCCAGCAGGAAACCATCCCAAGCGGAGGCGGATCAGCAGCGCAGAGATGTCGCCAGCCGATACACAGGCGAGCAGTACATGGCCACCGGATCGGACCGGACCCCCTCCACAAGGGAGAGTGGGACATAGGAGAAAAAGAAAAGAAACGGCAGATCAACTGGTCTAAAAAGGGAGTCTATTTAAAGGCTAGAGTATACAAATGAGTTTTAAGGTGAGACTTAAATGCTTCTACTGTGGTGGCATCTCGAACTGTTACCGGGAGGGCATTCCAGAGTACTGGAGCCCGAAATGAAAAAGCTCTACAGCCCGCAGACTTTTTTTGGGCTTTGGGAATCACTAATAAGCCGGAGTCCTTTGAACGCAGATTTCTTGCCGGGACATATGGTACAATACAATCGGCAAGATAGGATGGAGCTAGACCATGTAGTATTTTATACGTAAGTAGTAAAACCTTAAAGTCACATCTTAAGTGCACAGGTAGCCAGTGCAGGTGAGCCAGTACAGGCGTAATGTGATCAAACTTTCTTGTTCTTGTCAAAAGTCTAGCAGCCGCATTTTGTACCAACTGTAATCTTTTAATGCTAGACATGGGGACACCCGAAAATAATACGTTACAGTAGTCGAGGCGAGACGTAACAAACGCATGGATAATGATCTCAGCGTCTTTAGTGGACAGAATGGAGCGAATTTTAGCGATATTACGGAGATGAAAGAAGGCCGTTTTAGTAACGCTTTTAATGTGTGACTCAAAGGAGAGAGTTGGGTCGAAGATAATACCCAGATTCTTTACCGTGTCGCCTTGTTTAATTGTTTGGTTGTCAAATGTTAGAGTTGTATTATTAAATAGAGGTCGGTGTCTAGCAGGACCGATAATTAGCATTTCCGTTTTTTTGGCGTTGAGTTGCAAAAAGTTAGCGGACATCCATTGTTTAATTTCATTAAGACACGCCTCCAGCTGACTACAATCCGGCGTGTTGGTCAGCTTTAGGGGCATGTAGAGTTGGGTGTCATCAGCATAACAGTGAAAGCTAACACCGTATTTGCGTATGATGTCACCTAGCGGCAGCATGTAGATGCTGAAGAGTGCAGGGCCAAGGACCGAACCCTGGGGAACTCCACACGTTACCTTAACGTAGTCCGAGGTCACATTGTTATGGGAGACACACTCCATCCTATCAGTAAGATAAGAGTTAAACCAAGACAAGGCTAAGTCCGACGTACCAATTCGTGTTTTGATACGTTCTAATAAAATATTATGATCGACGGTATCGAAAGCAGCGCTAAGATCGAGGAGCAGCAACATAGATGATGCATCATATATTTTAAGGAATTTATCTGTAAATTATGGTGGAAAATAAGTGTTTTTATCAACCATTCAAAGCTCTCACTGATGGAAGGAGGTTTTGGCTCAAAATCTCACGATACATGGCCCCATTCATTCTTTCTTTAACACGGATCAATCGTCCCGTCCCCTTAGCAGAAAAACAGCCCCAAAGCAAGATGTTTCCTTCCCCATGCTTCATAGTAGGTATAGTGTTCTTGGGATGCAACTCAGTATTCTTCTTCCTCCAAACACGACGAGTTGAGTTTATACCAAAAAGTTCTATTTTGGTTTCATCTGACCACATGACATTCTCCCAATCCTCTGCTGTATCATCCATTTATCCATTTTGGTATAAACTCAAGTAACCGGTAATGAAACTCCTGCTTTTCTCATGGCCCAAATAGTTTACAGTAGCACTATACATAATCATAATGCCAGGGCGTCTCGAGTGAGGGGCATTTTGTACTCCCTCGCCCCAGGAAGAATGTTTTGCGGAAATATTTTTATTTATAGCTCTGTATCGCTCTGTAATAACCTGCCTTGAATTCTCACCGGCATTGAAAGTAAACAGGTTTTTAAAAGTAAAGTAATATTTTCTCTGAGTCTGTAAATTAGTTTGCTTATTGATGATTTTTGTTTGGTTTTGTATTGTGTTGGTATATTTACATGATAATTATTATTTTGTGACTGTAAATTTTTTGCTTGTTTTCTTATTGATGCTTTTATTTGTTTCTGTATTGTGTAGTTAAAATTATATGCTTTTACTTGTAATTGTATTGGGTTTGTGGACACCAGGAAGACTAGTGGGTTGTTGTGGCAGCCAGCTAATAGGGATCCTAATAAAAATAAAAATCAGATTAAACAACACCAACAGTGTCTATGTTCCATTGAAAATATAGAACATTACACACGGCGCTCAAAAAGCAATCAAAATGTTTTGGTACGACTTTGGTAAGCTATGAAGCCGGACTGCTTGAATGATTGTACCGTGCTTCAACTTGCTATTATTATTACGGTTTGTGTATAAGGTAAGACATATTTTCTGGCGTTTTGTTTCGCAATATTATGCAAAATCAACTTTTCTTGCATTTTTGTACCCGCTGATATGTATTTGGGATCTGCATAAATCCAGAAAATGTGCGGGCGTCCGCCTTTGTAGTCCGTGACGACACCGTAGTCGATAAGCTTCTTCGTTTTCTTTTTCTTCTTGTTACGTGACATTCATCCTCCGTTGCTGCCATTTCTAATATAAAGTAGTATAACGTTCTTACTTATATCTGTCAGTAAACCAGCCATGAAAGCGCTAAAACATACCGGTGTAGTGAGTTTACATTATTCACCCAAACAACTTTAGTTATCAGGGAGTTCAGGTCGGACGTTTTTTTCACTGGAGACATTTCCGGCGTTGTTGTTGTTTCCCGATGAGGAGATGCTGCTCCGTTTTTGATTTAAGTAAAAGTCTGAATGTCATTAAAACAGTTAGCTCCATCTTTTGACTCTTCTTCCACTCCCGTCCTTGCACGCTACACCGCTACAAAGAAGATGACGGGGAGAAGACGCTTTTGAACGTGAGCCACGTAAATAAGACCACCCACAAAACGGTGCATCTGGAAATGACTGTCAGAATGCGGCTATAAGATGATCTCTAAAACATAATCTATGCAACATTTTGACCAAAAAAAACACCATTACATGTTATGTAGACCACAAGGAAGTGTGTTCAATTTAGAAACAAATATTAATATTATGATTCCTTTAATGAGCCCTTTTGTGCGAAAAAAGATTGAAAATAGACCATTAATCCGGTGGTGCGCCCTACTGTATGGTCCGGAAAATATGGTAAGTAAACATGCAAATGGCCCAATGCCACAAGCATGTTTAATGAATAATACCCAGATTGTGAAACTATTTACAACTCTTTAAGGTTTTGAAGAATAAAAACCGAGTATATTGCAAAAAGAAAATCATTTATTATAATTAATAATAATAATAATAATAATAATAATCCATGCATCCACCCAACCATTTTCTACCACCTATTCCCTTTGGGGTGGCGAGGGGGGCTGGTGTCTATCTCAGCTACAATCGGGCGGAAGGCGGGGTACACCCCGGACAAATTGCCATCTCATCGCAGGGCCAACACAGATAGACAGACAACATTCACACTCACATTCACACACTAGGGCCAATTTAGTGTTGCCTATCAACCAATCCCTAGGTAATAAGACATTTTATTTGGTATAGCGCTTTTCAGAATACTCAAAGACCCTTTAAAGGATAAAAAAAGTATAATATTAAACAGTTCACCCTATTTCTCCCTTAGAGATAGGGTGAGAAGCTCTGTCACCCGGGAGGAACTCAAAGTAAAGCCGCTGCTTCTCCACATCGAGAGGAGCCAGATGAGGTGGTTCGGGCATCTGGTCAGGATGCCACCCGAACGCCTCCCGAGGGAGGTGTTTAGGGCACGTCCAACCGGTAGGAGGCCACGGGGAAGACCCAGGACACGTTGGGAAGACTATGTCTCCCGCCTGGCCTGGGAACGCCTCGGGATCCCCCGGGAAGAGCTAGGCGAAGTGGCTGGGGAGAAGGAAGTCTGGGCTTCCCTGCTTAGGCTGCTACCCCCGCGACCCGACCTCGGATAGGCGGAAGAAGATGGTTGGATGGATGGAGTTCAAAGTAAAATACAGGAAATATAAAAGCAGTACATTGTAAAATACATAATAATACTGGACTTTTACAAGACAACAAATGGGTCATTTGAAAAATGATGGCGCGGCCTGGCTATTGTGGTGATAAGTCCCTCCCACACTTCTTTATGCTTCTTTTTTTTTTTTTTTTTTGCATGTGAACATTTTGACTCAGGGCGACAATTTAGGTGTGATCAAGCTAAATTGCCCAAAAGCTCGCTAATGCTTGCTAGGGCAGCTGAGAGACGGCCGTAAGGGGGGAAAACAAGCTAATTAAATCAACTTTGGGGGTCGTCTGCGACTTGCATTGCCGGCATGGTGGGCCGTAAAGATTGCCATTATCACCTCTATTACCCCGGCTGATTGTTTATTGGTGCGGGGGAGGAAGGACGGAGGGATACGCGAAAAACCAAATTGCTTCGCTGTCCCCTTTTTTTTACGAAGCCCGGACGCCTTTAAGTTGTATCACAGGAGGTGACTAAACAGCACGCGCCCCCCACCCCCTGTTATATGATGCTTTTGGAGCGCTTAATGTATAGACGCTTTGCTTATAGCATCATCTCACTCAGCACTGCATTAGAAATACATGCTGGCTTTTCACGCCTCAACTCTGCTCAAGTTTTCTACCCCCAAGAAAACTTCTAAGGCTCCTTCAAGACCAGGAGTAGGGAACCTATGGCTCTGGAGCCCGCTGTGGCTGTTTTGATGACTGCATCTGGCTCTCAGATAAATCTTAGCTGGCATTGTTTAATGAATAATTCCGCTGGTAATCACAGTGTTAAAAATAACGTTCAAAATATAAAACATTCTCATGCAGTTTTAATCCATCCATCCGTTTTCTACCGCACCTGTTTAAGAAGTCGCATTAAAGGGGAACATTATCACCAGACCTATGTAAGCGTCAATATATACCTTGATGTTGCAGAAAAAAGACCATATATTTTTTTAACCGATTTCCGAACTCTAAATGGGTGAATTTTGGCGAATTAAACGCCTTTCTGTTTATCGGTCTTTTTGCGATGACGTCAGAACGTGACGTCACCGAGGTAATACAGCCGCCATTTTCATTTTCAACACATTGCAAACACCGGGTCTCAGCTCTGTTATTTTCAACTATTTTTTGGAACCTTGGAGACATCATGCCTTGTCGGTGTGTTGTCGGAGGGTGTAACAACACTAACAGGGAGGGATTCAAGTTGCACCACTGGCCCGAAGATGCGAAAGTGTCTGCCGCCAGACCCCCATTGAATGTACCAAAGTGTCTCCACATTTTACCGGCGATGACAGACGTGGCACAGAGATGTATGGATAACCTGCAGATGCATTTGCATCTGCAGGTTCATTTACTGTTAATATCTGCTTACTTTCTCTTTTAACATGTTCTATCTACACTTCTGTTAAAATGTCATAATCATTTATTCTTCTGATGTGTGATACCTTACATTAGTTTTGCATGATACCACAAATGTGGGTATCAATCTGATACCGAGTTGTTACAGGATCATACATTGGTCATATTCAAAGTCCTCATGTGTTCAGGGACCAATTCCTGAGTTTATAAACACAATATATGTTTTTTTAAAAGACAAGATGTTGTGATGCCAAAAAATATCGACACAATCATACTAAAATCGGCTAGATACGCTCCTGTACTTGGTATCATTATAGTGGATGTTAGGTTTGGATCCACCAATGGCAATTGTTTCCATTTTGACGCCGGTGAGCTACGGTGTGTAGTGAAGCATGTTTAGCTATTCCTCGTCCTGCAGGGATGATACCTGTAGGAAACATACTTTATTTTCCCCATGGAGGCGAGGATTAGTGATTTAAAAGTAGCTAAAACGCTGCAGACTGTGGGTGGACTCAAGCCACTAACTAGCTAGCTAGCCTCTTCTTGAGGGCGTTTCAGTGTTGAAACTTCACCTTTATCGTTAATTTTTAAGCCAAAATGCGTCCATTCTCCCTTTTCTGTCTGTGGTGGTAGACCGGTACTTTTCAAAGGCGGTATAGTACCGGATATGATTCATAAGTATCGGGGTACTATACCAATACCGGTATACCGTACAACCCTAGTCTGCAGACATGAATTATGGCTCCAACAAGAGAGATATTGAACACATTTTGAATTGAAACAAAGGAGAGAATTATCAAACTTTTTAAGAAAGTCAAATCAATCTGAAAAACACACAACATGGGAATGTTGGCCTAGTGGTTAGAGTGTCCGCCCTGAGATCGGTAGGTTGTGAGTTGTCACATTGAGTTTGTGACGAACCCCAAGATGCAGAGAAGGCGGCAGGCATGGTGCGGGAAAACATGATTTATTTCAACCCTAAAACAAGAACAAACCAAAAGGGTACCAACAAAAGGCGCGCACGAGGCGGATAACAAACTTGGCTGAGAACAAAAACACTTACTGTGACACGACGGAACTATGGCATGAGCAGAGTGAACGGACGTAGACAAAGCTACAAGTGACAATACAGGTAGTGGTGACATCAACATGACAATAATCCAGCACTGACTGGAGGAGAAAACAGGTCTAAATAGTGGCTGGCTGATTGACACCAGGTGTGGCCAAGTGCCAATCAGCCACAACTGAGGGGACACAGCACTCAGGGAGACAAACAGGAAACAGAACCAAAATAAGAGTGCTGACAGGAATTAAAGACAGGAAACAAAGACAAATGCAGAGGAAACACTAAGACATAGACCAAACCGTCAGAGAGAATCCGGACAGTGAGCCATTACAAAGCTTGGCGCTCAGCATCACGGGTTGGAATTGGGGGTTAAATCACCAACAATTATTCCTGGGTGTGGCCACTGCTGCTGCCCACTGCTCCTCTCACCTCCCGGGGATGAAGAAGGGGATGGGTCAAATGCAGAGGACAAATTTCACCACACCTAGTGTGTGTGTGTGTGACAATCATTTGTACTTTAACTTTCAACTTTAATGTTGTAAAAAGCAAGCATACTGGTAGACAAAGGAAACAAATCAAGACTTCAAGATGAAAAACTTAAAGCAATACGTCTTGACAACAAATAATGCACAGGGAAATAAATGAACAATTGGGCAGAAACTGGAGTAAGAAACCCCCAAATAGAAATGGGATTCACGGTGAATACAGAAAAGCTAAACGAAAGCCGTCATTAACAGCTAAACAGAAAAAGTAAGGTTCCAATGGACTAAGAAAAAGCAATCGTGGACCATAGATGACTGGATGAAAGTCATGTTGCGTGATGAATCGGGATTCATCAGGTATATTTTTTTAACCCAATGCAACCTCAAGTCAAAAAAGTTTTGAAAAAAGGTGAACCATTAGGAAATCGACTTGCGCCGAGTGCAGGAACTGGAGAGCTTAAGTAGTCAGGAGGAAATGAGTATTAGGTGTGCACGCAGGTGACCACGCCGCATGAACCAGAAACCAACAACAACCGACCAACACAAAAGAAGAGAGGTGGCAGCAGAACTGTCGGGTTATACAATTTCACCAGAGGTCGTAAAGGAAGGACCCACATTTTTCCGTCCTTTTTCCATCTCATGTCCGTTGGTTAGCCTGCATTCACGCATTGACCAGTTTGCTTGTTTCATTACAGTAGTCATACCGACAGCCATCAGGCTGTATAATGCATATGTTCTTTTTGACTGTACTTGAATGTATAATAGTCTGTAGTTATATTATTCACGTGTGAATAATGCTTTATAATAGACTGTATTTATATTATTCACATGTGAATAATGCTGTATAATAGACTGTATTTATATTATTCACATGTGAATACTGCTGTATAATAGACATTATTTTTATTATTCACATATAAATGATGCTGTATATTAGATTGTATTTATATTATTCACATGTGAATAATGCTGTATAATAGACTGTATTTATATTATTCACATGTAAATGATGCTGTATAATAAATGATAAATGGGTTGTACTTGTATAGCGCTTTTCTACCTTCAAGGTACTCAAAGCGCTTTGACACTACTTCCACATTTACCCATTTACACACACATTCACACACTGATGGAGGGAGCTGCCATGGAAGGCGCCAACCAGCACCCATCAGGAGCAAGGGTGAAGTGTCTTGCTCAGGACACAACGGACGTGACGAAGTTGGTACTAGGTGGGATTTGAACCAGGGACACTCGGGTTGCGCACGGCCACTATTCCACTGCGCCACGCCGTCCCTAATAGACTGTATTTATATTATTCACATGTGAATAATGTTGTATAATAGACTGTATTTATATTATTCACACGTGAATATTGCTGTAAAATAGACTGTATTTACTTTATTCGCATGTGAATCATTCTGTATAATAGACTGAATTTATATTATTCACAAGTGAATAATGCTGTATAATAGACTGTATCTATATTATTCACATGTGAATAATGCTGTATATCAGACTGTATTTACATTATTCACATGTGAATGATGCTGTATAATAGACTGTATTTATATTATTCACATGTGAATAATGCTGTATAATAGACTGTATTTATATTATTCAAATGTGAATCATGCTGTGTAATAGACTGTATTTATAGTATTCACACGTGAATATTGCTGTATAATAGACTGTATTTACATTATTCACATGTGAATCATTCTGTATAATAGACTGTATTTATATTATTCACATGTGAATAATGCTGTAAAATAGACGGTATAAAATAGACCGCATATGTGGATGTCGAGGCTTAAATGATGTCCCTTGATTACAAAGGTAATTGGTGCCTGGTAGTTGGTGCCTGTCGGGGCGGCAATCCTAAAACCCCTTGGTGGACACCAGCGGTGAGGGATGCCGTCAAGCTGAAGAAGGAGTCCTATCGGGTCCTTTTGGCTCATAGGACTCCGGAGGCAGTGGACAGGTACCGACAGGCCAAGCGGTGTGCAGCTTCAGCGGTCGCGGAGGCAAAAACTCGGACATGGGAAGAGTTCGGGGAAGCCATGGAAAACGACTTCCGGACGGCTTCGAAGCGATTCTGGACCACCGTCCGCCGCCTCAGGAAGGGGAAGCAGTGCACTATCAACACCGTGTATGGTGCGGATGGTGTTCTGCTGACCTCGACTGCGGATGTTGTGGATAGGTGGAAGGAATACTTCGAAGACCTCCTCAATCCCACCAACACGTCTTCCTATGAGGAAGCAGTGCCTGGGGAATCTGTGGTGGACTCACCTATTTCTGGGGCTGAGGTCGCTGAGGTAGTTAAAAAGCTCCTCGGTGGCAAGGCCCCAGGGGTGGACGAGATCCGCCCGGAGTTCCTTAAGGCTCTGGATGCTGTGGGGCTGTCTTGGTTGACAAGACTTTGCAGCATCGCGTGGGCATCGGGGGCGGTACCTCTGGATTGGCAGACCGGGGTGGTGGTTCCTCTCTTTAAGAAGGGGGACCGGAGGGTGTGTTCCAACTATCGTGGGATCACACTCCTCAGCCTTCCCGGTAAGGTTTATTCAGGTGTACTGGAGAGGAGGCTACGTCGGATAGTCGAACCTCGGATTTAGGAGGAACAGTGTGGTTTTCGTCCTGGTCGTGGAACTGTGGACCAGCTCTATACTCTCGGCAGGGTTCTTGAGGGTGCATGGGAGTTTGCCCAACCAGTCTACATGTGCTTTGTGGACTTGGAGAAGGCATTCGACCGTGTCCCTCGGGAAGTCCTGTGGGGAGTGCTCAGAGAGTATGGGGTATCGGACTGTCTTATTGTGGCGGTCCGTTCCCTGTACGATCAGTGCCTGAGCTTGGTCCGCATTGCCGGCAGTAAGTCGAACACATTTCCAGTGAGGGTTGGACTCCGCCAAGGCTGTCCTTTGTCACCGATTCTGTTCATAACTTTTATGGACAGAATTTCTAGGCGCAGTCAAGGCGTTGAGGGGTTCCGGTTTGATAACCGCAGGATTAGGTCTCTGCTTTTTGCAGATGATGTGGTCCTGATGGCTTCATCTGACCGGGATCTTCAGCTCTCGCTGGATCGGTTCGCAGCCGAGTGTGAAGCGACCGGAATGAGAATCAGCACCTCCAAGTCCGAGTCCATGGTTCTCGCCCGGAAAAGGGTGGAGTGCCATCTCCTGGTTGGGGAGGGGACCCTGCCCCAAGTGGAGGAGTTCAAGTACCTAGGAGTCTTGTTCACGAGTGGGGGAAGAGTGGATCGTGAGATCTACAGGCGGATCGGTGCGGCGTCTTCAGTAATGCGGACGTTGTACCGGTCCGTTGTGGTGAAGAAGGAGCTGAGCCGGAAGGCAAAGCTCTCAATTTACCGGTCGATCTACGTTCCCATCCTCACCTATGGTCATGAGCTTTGGGTCATGACCGAAAGGATAAGATCACGGGTACAAGCGGCCGAAATGAGTTTCCTCCGCCGTGTGGTGGGGCTCTCCCTCAGAGATAGGGTGAGAAGCTCTGCCATCCGGGAGGAACTCAAAGTAAAGCCGCTGCTCCTTCACATCGAGAGGAGCCAGATGAGGTGGTTCGGGCATCTGGTCAGGATGCCACCCGAACGCCTCCCTAGGGAGGTGTTTAGGGCACGTCCAACCGGTAGGAGGCCACGGGGAAGACCCAGGACACGTTGGGAAGACTATGTCTCCCGGCTGGCCTGGGAACGCCTCGGGATCCCCCGGGAAGAGCTAGACGAAGTGGCTGGGGAGAGGGAAGTCTGGGTTTCCCTGCTTAGGCTGTTGCCCCCGCGACCCGACCTCGGATAAGCGGAAGATGATGGATGGATGATGATGATGGATGGAGCTTCCCAAACAACAGAGGCAGGTGAAAATGTTAAGTAGCCATGGTAACAAACTCAGGAGGTGCACAAACAGGAACTAAAGGAGTCCAAAACTAACCGAAAACACAAAACCTGATCCGGACCACGGACCATGACACATATGGTACAATACCATAATAACTAAGTATGCCTTGATTGACAATCAATCCACTACCTTGCTCTCTTTGTATCTGCCCCCTCCTCACGGCTGTTGCTGCGTGCACACACCTTCACAATTTTTTTTTTTTTTTTAACCCACCTTAACCCTGTACGTACATTGGAAATACAAGCAACCTTGACACAAAACGCCGGAAATTTGAGGCATTTAAGAAACCCCGCCCGTACAGTCCTGCAAAGGAGGACGACAAGGAAGCCAGTGCAGGCTCCCCTTCACTGGCTTCCTGTGCACTTAAGATGTGACTTTAAGGTTTTACTACTTCCGTATAAAATACTACACGGTCTAGCTCCAGCCTAGCTTGCCGATTGTATTGTACCATATGTCCCGGCAAGAAATCTGCTTCAAAGGACTCCGGCTTATTAGTGATTCCTAAAGCCCCAAAAAAGTCTGCGGGCTATAGAGCGTTTTCCGTTCGGGCTCCAGTACTCTGGAATGCCCTCCCGGTAACAGTTCGAGATGCCACCTCAGTAGAAGCATTTAAGTCTCACCTTAAAACTCATTTGTATATTCTAACCTTTAAATAGACCTCCTTTTTACACCAGTTGATCTGCCGCTTCTTTTCTTTTTCTCCTCGCCCGCGGCTTTGTTCAGTTTTAAATTTTGGCCCACTCTGTATTTGAGTTTGACACCCCTGCTCTAGTGTGTGCTCACATGACAGTTTATTATTATTAATCAAACTTCCAACAGGGACGCACTAAACACCTTCAAGGCACCACACTTCACTGTCCTAACAAACCAACACCAGCACATAGCATAGACTGCATGCTACATCTATTTCGCTCTTTTACTTACTTTTTGCTGACCATGTGGATTATTTTGAGTGATTCTGATTGCCTAATTGATTAGTTTACTCAAGGTGGCAGTGCTCATGAATAGGGATGAGTATCATTTACATTTTAAAAGGGAATCCCACTGTTTTTGGAATGTTGCCCATCATTTAGAATCCCTATGTGAGAAAGGAACACTCATGTCTTCCTGTATTTCATGCATTCTGAATCATAAATAAAAGCTAGCGAAAGGTGGCTACCAATTTAGATCAGGGGTAGGGAACCTATGGCTCTAGAGCCAGATGTGTTTTTTTTTGATGACTGCATCTGGCTCTCAGATAAATCCGAGCTGACACTGCTTAACACACGAAGTAATGAATAATTCCGCTTGTAATCACAGTGTTAAAAGTAACGTTCAAAACACAAAACATTCTCGTGCATCAATCCGTTTTTTAGCGCACCTGTTCAAGAAGTTGCGTTAATGGTAAAAAGTTATTTATTAATTATTGATCAGTGTGGGGCTTGCCCTCCTGGGGGTTCTTCAGACCACCAAGCACCGACATGAGAGCCTGATTCAGGGTTACAATATTGTTTTATTTTTTTATAAGTCTTTCAGTTGCTATGCAGCAATTGTCTTTTTCTCTTTCGTTCTCGCTCGCACTCTGGCTCCAGCCCCAACCCCGTCTCTCCTCCTGGCTGCTGCTTATAACATAGTGACAGGTGATTAGATAACAAGGCCCAAGTGGGCCGTCTACGCACCTGTCGCTGATTTCGAGGCCGGTCCTGGCACACCCCGCTTCGCTGCAGGCCCGCAGGCCACACCCCCTCCACAGTTAGCTTAAACCATTGTTACTATAACAATCTACAAGATGAATATAGGTTGCCTCTCTCTTCCCTTTCATCTTTCTGTATTCCTTCTTTTTTTTCATGTTTTTAACATTTTTTTTTATTTTTTATCATTATCTTTCTAGCTATCATTATGTATACATATTGTTGCATTTGAACAACTTTATTGTTGATAATAGAGGTAAACTATTGGTTTTGTTCATGATCAATAGCGCTTTTTCTATTGGTATTTGTATTGCCCCAGTTTTAGTGTAAAAATGCTCATTGTCATTACTATATTATTTATTTAACTAGCTGCTTATTTGCTATCACTTTTACGATCATATTTGTACATATTATGTATGTGCTGGTGTTGTTCTATTGTTGTTGTTATTGTTGTATTTGCTGTTGTTGTTTTTGTCCCTCTGCCTAATCTCCCTCTTATCCCCACAATTTCCCCCTCTGTCTTCACTTTTTTCTCTTTCTATCCCCTCCTGCTCCGGCCCGGCTGCACCAAATGATAATATAAATACATTGAATACAGTCAAATTCAAATAAGGCAACACGGGAAGTATCCTACACTTCTGTTTTGTAAAGTAAATCTGAACATCCGATATGGGCATCTACATCAACTATATGATTTGCCTGAGAAGCTGGACAGGACAAAAAAAAAAAAAAAAAAAGATAAGAAGGCCCAGGTGGGCCATCTACGCACCTGTCGCTGATTTCGAGGCCGGTCCTGGCACACCCCGCTTCGCTGCAGGCCCGCAGGCCACACCCCCATCCCCAGTTAGCTTCAGAATAGCAATGTTATTACGGAGAATAAAAGACTTATTATACTCTATAAATGTTGGTTTTACTTAAAAATGTACGTGATTAGTTGTGCTCAGTGTAAAAAAAAAATATTATATGGCTCTTACGGAAATACCTTTTAAAATATTTGGCTTCTTGGCTCTCTCAGCCAAAAAAGGTTCCCGACCCCTGATTTAGATGATTGGAATTAGATTTATTTGGCCTATAATGCCTTCTAAAAACTTACAAAAACTTCTATCAATGTTGTATATACATGCTGTAGGTATATACGTACTGTACATTCATGCACGTTAAAAATAACATGCTGTATTTACATTATTCCGGTCATTACTGGGTACCCTTTGGCAATGCATTGTTTTCATAGAGCGCAATGCAATGTTCGCCATTTCATTTAACAACTACTAATACGGCATGGCGTGGTCGGTAGAGCAGCCGTGCCAGAAACTTGAGGGTGGCAGGTTCATTCAAATTTTGCCATCCAAATCACTGTCGTTGTGTCCTTGGGCAGGACACTTTACCTTTACCCCCAGTGCCACTCACACTGGTGAATGAATGATGAATGATGAATGATGGGTGATGGACGGAGGGGTCGTAGGCGCGAACTGCTTTTGTCAGTCTAACCCCGGGCAGCTGTGGCTACAAATGTAGCTTACCACCACCAGGTGTGAATGAATGATGGATTCTCACTTCTATGTGAATCGGTTTGAGTGTCTAGAAAAGCGCTATATAAATCTAATCCATTATCATTTTTATAATTATTAATCATGGCAAACATTTTGGACGAATGATAATCCAGAACTTCATTTTTTTGAGCCTGAACATAAGGAGGATGAGCTAGAAGTTTTAGAAACTGGGTGATAAGTCAATCCAGCTCAACTGAAACACTAAGTATTTTGTAGCAGTTGTGCTATGTGCTGCACAAGAAATGCAAACTAGGAACGTCATAAAACAATCACTTACTGTAAAAAGACCGCTCTCACTGGGATGCAGATGGATGGGATGTTTGTATCTTTCAGCACAAAACTTGCATTCCCTGTTTAGGTGATAAACTCATCATAATACTTATTCCTCAGGTGAAAAATGCTTGGGCCGCGTCTTCTTGGCAATGTTTTCGATTTTAAGTTTAATTTCAATGTTGACCAACTTGTTGGCTTAGGGCCACAACCTTGATTGGGACACATGATTTATAATTTAGCACAGTTATTATTAACCCAGAGACGATGCAGCAGCTCAGTACGTCAATACCTGCAGTAGTTATACCTGTGTGATCAGTGTTATTAAAAGTAGTTTTCTGCCGTTAGGTCTTATAATAACAATGTTGCTAATACTTGACTTATAATCAAGTCACAACATGTAAGCAGTGTACTATTGGCAATTTTTGGCAAATATAGATGGTAACTATTAGCTACATTGTTAGCCATCTCTTGCAAGCATTTAATTACAATTTAGAATGCGTAAAAATAGAAACATATGTTCTTGATTAACATAAGGATTGTGAATGATAGGCAAAATACCAAAAAGTGAAGTTCCCCTATAGTCGATACCAGTTTTAAATCAGTACTTTATAAACGGTGCCGGTGCCCTAAACCGATGCTAAAATAGACACAATTTATTTGTAAAATAAATGAATAGGAAAAAAGAAAACTATTGTATGTTAAAAGATTACAGTTGGTACAAAATGCGGCTGCTAGACTTTTGACAAGAACAAGAAAGTTTGATCACATTACGCCTGTACTGGCTCACCTGCACTGGCTTCCTGTGCACTTAAGATGTGACTTTAAGGTTTTACTACTTACGTATAAAATACTACACGGTCTAGCTCCATCCTATCTTGCCGATTGTATTGTACCATATGTCCCGGCAAGAAATCTGCGTTCAAAGGACTCCGGCTTATTAGTGATTCCCAAAGCCCAAAAAAAGTCTGCGGGCTATAGAGCGTTTTCCGTTCGGGTTCCAGTACTCTGGAATGCCCTCCCGGTAACAGTTTGAGATGCTACCTCAGTAGAAGCATTTAAGTCTCACCTTAAAACTCATTTGTATACTCTAGCCTTTAAATAGACTCCCTTTTTAGACCAGTTGATCTGCCGTTTCTTTTCTTTTTCTTCTATGTGAAGTGTGTGAAGTGAATTATATTTATATAGCGCTTTTCTCTAGTGACTCAAAGCGCTTTACATAGTGAAACCCAATATCTAAATTACATTTAAACCAGTGTGGGTGGCACTGGGAGCAGGTGGGTAGAGTGTCTTGCCCAAGGACACAACGGCAGTGACTAGGATGGCGGAAGCGGGAATCGAACCTGCAACCCTCAAGTTGCTAGCACGGCCACTCTACCAACCGAGCTATACCGCCCTAAGAAAAAGATGTCCCACTCTCCCTTGTGGAGGGGGTCCGGTCCGATCTGGTGGCCATGTACTGCTTGCCTGTGTATCGGCTGGGGACATCTCTGCGCAGCTGATCCGCCTCCGCTTGGGATGGTTTCCTGCTGGCTCCGCTGTGAACAGGACTCTCGCTGCTGTGTTGGATCCGCTTTGGACTGGACTCTCGCGACTGTGTTGGATCCATTATGGATTGAACTTTCACAATATCATGTTGGACCCGCTCGACATCCATTGCTTTCGTCCTCTCTAAGGTTCTCATAGTCATCATTGTCACCAACGTCCCACTGGGTGTGAGTTTTCCTTGCCCTTATGTGGGCCTACCGAGGATGTCGTTGTGGTTTGGGCAGCCCTTTGAGACACTAGTGATTTAGGGCTATATAAGTAAACATTGATTGATTGATTGATGTTTATTTTTATGGCATTTTGTGACATTTCAGTTAAACAGACTAGTAATTTTTATATTTCAATTTTATGAGTTAAATAACAAAAATATACCCAAAAGCAGGAAATAAAATACACACCAAATTAATGATTACTGCAGAAATCCTGACCATAGAGAACATGCAAAAAAATGACTTGCTTGTCGATACGCATAATTCAGGAAGTTGGTGAATACAACGTCACTTGCCGAAACCATCATTAATATCGGACTGCCGATATTATCTGCCGACAAATGTTTTAAAATGTGATATCGGAAATTATCGGTATGGGTTTCAAAAAATTAAATTTATGACTTTTTAAAATGCCGCTGTACGGAGGGGTACACGGACGTAGGGAGAAGTAAAGAACGCCAATTAACCTTTTTACCATGAATTGATTAACGTGGACCCCGACTTAAACAAGTTGAAAATCTTATTCGGGTGTTACCATTTAGTGGTCAATTGTACGGAATATGTACTGTACTGTGCAATCTACTAATAAAAGTATCAATCAATCAATCAATCAATCAATCAATCAATCAGACCTTAAAGACACTGCCTTTGCGTGTTGGCCCAGTCACATAATACCTACGGCTTTTCACACACACAAGTGAATGCAAGCCATACTTGGTCAACAGCCATACAAGTCACACTGAGGGTGGCCGTATAAACAACTTTAACACTGTTATAAATATGCGCCACGCTGTGAAGCCACACCAAACAAAAATGACAAACACATTTCAGGAGAACATCCGCACCGTAACACAACATTAGATAGATAGATAGATAGTACTTTATTGATTCCTTCAGGACAGTTCCTTCAGGAAAATTAAAATTCCAGCAGCAGTGTATAGAGTTGAGATCATTTTTTTTTTTTTAAAGTAAAAAGTAAATAATGGGGGTTTAAAAGGAAACAAAATAGAGAAATATTACAAAAAGAATAAAAACAATGGGAATAACAATATAACAGTAAAATAAGAATATAACAAGACAAAGTAGGCAGTAGTGACCATGTTATGAAAACGTATTGCACTGTTAATGTTTTGCATCCCCTGTCATACCCAGCCAAAAAGGTTCCCGACCCCTGGTTTAATGCATCCAGCGAGGCATCACAACAAAATTACGCATAATAATGTGTTAATTCCACGACTGTATATTTCATATATATATCTATATCTATAGCCCTGTGATGAGGTGGCGACTTGTCCAGGGTGTACCCCGCCTTCCGCCCGATTGTAGCTGAGATAGGCGCCAGCGCCCCCCGCGACCCCAAAAGGGAATAAGCGGTAGAAAATGGATGGATGGATCTATATCTATATATATATATATATATACATACATATATATATATATATATACATACATATACATATATATATATATATATATATATATATATATATATGTATATACTTTTTATATACTTACCTCTAGTTGGAGGGTTTTGAAGTTGTCTTAGAGCACTTTGAAGGCTACAAAAGGAGCATATTACAAGCGTTTTTTATCATCATTAAAATCCGAATAAAAACAAAAGACATGTGTGTTCTTGTCCCTTATAATGATTGTGAACGATAAGCAAAATTGTTTTAAAAAGTGCAGTTCCCCTTTAAGTTTCACAGCTATCGGGTAATTGCCATGACCGATACGCTTCTTTATCCTTCATTCCCAGTCTACAGCCATTGTATTAGGTCTCCCGTGGCTGAAACTGAGTAATCCATGTATTGATTGGGGAAGGACCACCATTTTGAATTGGAGCACCCTTTGCCATTCTAATTGTTTGCGTCCCGCCGTTCCCTCGACGGCCCCGCCCAGCCATGTTAATGAGATCTTTAATCTGTTTGAAGGTACCTGCAGAATATCAAAACCTCAAACAGGTATTCAGTAAAGACCGGGCGCAGTCCCTTCCCCCACATCGTCCTTATGTTTGTTCCATTAAACTTCACTTGTGGCTATACTCTATAATGCAGGCTTGGGCAATTATTTTATCTCCGGCGGCCAAATTTAGAGAAAAACAATGTGTCTGGGGGACTGTGTATCTAATTTTGGTGAAAATTGATATAAAACCTCACAATAAAGTCTGATAGAATGCTAAAAATGTTATGACGGACCGCCTTAAAAACGGAATGCCATCCATCCATTTTCTACCGCTTATTCCCTTCATGGGTCGCGGGGGGCGCTGGCGCCTATCTCAGCTACAATCGGGCGGAAGGCGGGGTACACCCTGGACAAGTCGCCACCTCATCGCAGGGCCAACACAGGTAGACAGACAACATTCACACTCACATTCACACACTAGGGCCAATTTAGTGTTGCCAATCAACCTATCCCCAGGTGCATGTCTTTGGAGGTGGGAGGAATCCGGAGTACCCACGCATTCACGGGGAGGACATGCAAACTCCACACAGAAAGATCCCGAGCCTGGGATTGAACCCAAGACTGCAGGACCTTCGTATTGTGAGGCACACGCACTAACCCCTCTCCCACCGTGAAGCCCTAAAAACGGAATGGAATTTTAAATTTTTCTATGAACGATAAAACCCTGAATATTGGCAACGTATGAACGTCACATCCCCTCTCCATCGACATATTTTACAATCAAGCCAAATGCAACAAAAATGCAACAAACAGCGAAATATGGACGCGGAGGGTAAAAAAAAACATCTAAAATCTGATATATATTTGATAAATTACAAAACTTTAGAACTTTCTTGTAAAAATCTCCTTCTGCATCTGTCCCTGACACCCATATTTCAGGTTCTGGAAACACTCTGTGGAAACGCTCCCCGCCCACACTGCTTGGTGCCTCGTCTGAGCTGCTGTGACGTAGATTACTATAGTCACTAATTGGGTTGTACAGCATACGGGGATTAGCATAGTATCGCAATACTAATGAATCATATTCGGGGCCATACCGCCTCTGAAAAGTACCGGTCCCCCACACCCTAAGATTTTTTGTTAAAATAAAGCCAATAATGCATTTTTTCCGGTCCCCTTTATTTAAAAAAGTATCAAAGTACCGAAAAGTATCAAAACAATATTGGCATCAGAAGCACTAGTCACTAAAATATCATGCAAAAGTGCAGAGTCCAACCATTGAAATACTTTGTATAGTTGAAGACTTGCGGTCATTAGAAAACATCACTGCACATCATAATGGCAGATACACTTTCCATCTTAATTATCTAAAATAATTATTTGGGAATATCGTGCGGGCCAGATTAAAAAGCTCAACGGGCCGCATGTGGCCCCCGGGCCTTAACCCTTGTGTAATGTTCATATTGTTGTTACTCAGCCAGTGTTTGTGGGTCTGATGGACCTGATGCATTTTGTGGCTTTTAATGCCTCACAATCAAGCAGTTTTATGTTAAAATACTAAACAGATGTTTATTGGGATAAGGTCCATCAGACCCAGAAACGCTGGCTGAGTAACAACAATATGAACATTGCACGGAAATATTCTTTGCCAGTTTCTGCATCCCACAAGGATTCTTCTTTTGGGATTTTGCACCTGTGGTTTCCACACAAGGTTGCAACATTGTTTGTCAACACTGTCTGCTCTCATTTTCTCGCACATTTGACCCTCTGATGTTCTGTGTACCTACACTCTGTCCTCCTCCTGTGTAGGCCTGCTTTGTGTGTGTGTGTGTGTGTGTGTGTGTGTGTGTGTGTGTGTGTGTGTGTGTGTGGCACACAAAATATCAATTGCCACACCTTTATTAGCCACGGGTCCAGTAGACCCGGACATCTTAAATGTAATACAAATGTGTAGGGTGGGTGTGTGGTCATTAAATATATATTCTGATATATGCTCTTCACAGAAAATGAGCCAAAGTCAGTGAGTCTCAGTTAGAAAAATTAATGATTTGTACCTTTTTGTTATGATCCGCTGCTCGGATCATTCCATATTCGTGTTTTGTTCCATTTTTGTATTATAGTCCGCCAATGTTTGCCTTAGTTCCTTGTTTAGTCAGTTACCATGGTTGCACATTAGTTTTCACCTGCCCCTTGTTTTTGACGCACACCTGTTCCTTTTGATTACCGTCCTATTTAAGCCTGCCCCTTTTGTTATTTCATTCTCGGTTCCTAATTTGCTCTCAAGCAACAAGTGACGACTGCTTTCCATATGCTCTACTCGCTAACTTTCGCGCTACGTTTTATTTTATTCCTAGTTCTCGTGCTAGTTGTTTTGTTTTCCCTTTTTGTGCCTTTGTGCCAAGTGTTAGTGTTTATGTTAGTTTCCATAGCTTCCATGCTAGCGCCTTTTGTTTGCCTTTTCTGCCTAGCACCAGTATTTTTGTTCTCAGCCTTTTTTTAGTTAAATAAATCCTTTATTTCTTACCTTACGCTGTGTTCTTGCCCGGCGCATCCAGGGAAGAACTAATCCGGCATCGCTATGCCCACCAAGTCTCACAATTTTTTCTTTTAATAAAAATTGAAAACGGGTCCCATATACCCGAACACCACACAAGGGTTAAGCGCTTTATAGGTGGAATAGAGCAACTCCCATTGGCTCCATTGTAAGCAGACTTTTATTGCATGTATTTACTCGTTAGACATGTTTTCTTGTCTTACATAAGTATTTTGACTGATACGCAAAATTCCCCTCCAAAAAAGTGCAGTTCCCCTTTTGGCCTGCAGTGTGCATGGCAGGCAACTAGTTGGCCTTGCTTGATAAAACTAATAATAACATGAACAAGTTGATAACCTTTAGGGAAAATAATAAACTTGATTCTCTTCCATTATTTAATTCTGTGAATCTGTTGTTTGTCCAGCAGGGCCCAAAGACGAGCAAAGGTGTTTCCATGGCAACGTGTTAATGATTGGATGGCTTGGAGACACAGACGCCGGCGCTAGCTTTATAAATATGCGCTAATGAGCCCGCCGCTAATTGCGCTTATTAGACAGGCCCACTAGCATCCCCTCTGTCGCCATGACGACCACATCTGTATGTCACGGTGCTCTGGAGGAGGGGGGGTGGGGGGGGGGGGGCAAGGTAAATAAGTCATAATGAGGCAACTTGACTGATGACGGGGAAGAGAAAAGTCTATATTTAGTGTTTACATTCATGTAACTTAGCAAAAGTCATTTTATTCCAGCATCCACTTCCAATATCTGCCTCAAGCTGGGAATGGATTATTGCATTATGGTGTGTTTGTCTCTGTGTGTGTGTGTGTGTGTTTGTGTGTGTGTGCGTGCATGAGTCGATGGAACAGCAGCATGTGCAATAGCTCGGCGTGTACGTCTAAAATTTCAGGTGATTAATAACGAAATTGTGACCTGAATGAGAAGAACGACCAATTCATTTATTGTTAAAAGTATAAAACTGTGCCTCTGTTAGATGATTTATGACACCGTCATGAATCAAAGATGGTCTTATATTCCCGCCATGTTCCCATTCTGATGTATTTGTCTTTAATGGAAATGAGGAATGTTGTTACATTCCTTATTTCGGCTCGTTTATTCTTCCTTGTCGCCTCCATTTAATATCACATTCTACTCTTCGCGCATCTTACGCTGTCCTGCAAAGAGTGGATGACAGGGGTGTCCAAAGTGTGGACTGGGAGTCATTTTTATCCCGCGACTGCTCACACATGATCACATTCTAACACAACACCACAATCTAACACACTACCTCGTGGTATAACATCACCACAAGCTAACACACAGCCCATACAGTAGGAAGTAGATTCATGTGGCCCCATTCGTTGCGGTTTACCTGACATATGGAACGTGACAAATTGAGGGTGTTGGGATCGGGGTTGCACTTTTCACTTCAGCTGTTGTTAGAATAATTATGTATATGTTATCACACAACTCTTATGCTTAAGGGCCGTTGCTATAGTTATTATCAATTGTGCTGAAATTGTATTTTTCTTTGTCTGTGCAAAGCTGGCAATCCAAAAGATTGCAAGCCAGTCTCGTATCAGTGTTTGTTTTCCAGAATCGGCCTGCTGACTGCCAAGGCCGAACATCGAGTACCGTGATGCAGACAGAGTAGAGACGAGGCGATATCACCCCCTGCCCCCTTTCTCTAGGGGAACCGAAAGCAATGGATGTCGAGCGGGTCTAACATGATACTGTGAAAGTTCAATCCATAGTGGATCCAACACAACCGTGAGAGTCCAGTTCAAAGTGGATCCAACACAGCAGAGAGAGTCCCATCCACAGTGGAGCCAGCAGGAAACCATCCCAAGTGGAGGCGGATCAGCAGCGCAGAGATGTCCCCAGCCGATACACAGGCGAGCAGTACATGGCCACCGGATCGGATCGGACCGGACCCCCTCCAGCAGATACAGAGGCGAGCGGTCCATCCTGGGTCCCGACTCTGGACGAGCGGTCCATCCTGGGTCCTGACTCAGGATAGCCAGTAATTCATCCAATCCGACCGGACCCCCTCCAGTGGGACAAAGGAGAAAAAGAAAAGAAACGGCAGATCAACTGGTCTAAAAAGGGAGTCTATTTAAAGGCTAGAGTATACAAATGAGTTTTAAGGTGAGACTTAAATGCTTCTACTGAGGTGGCATCTCGAACTGTTACCGGGAGGGCATTCCAGAGTACTGGAGCCCAAACGGAAAACGCTCTATAGCCCGCAGACTTTTTTTGGGCTTTAGGAATCACTAATAAGCCTGGGTCCTTTGAAGCGGAAGAAGATGGATGGATAGATGGATCCTCTCAACGTTTTTTCCAAAACGTGACTCATTCCAATCTCATTTGCAATTCATCCATCCATCTTCTTCCGCTTATCCGAGGTCGGGCCGCGGGGGCAACAGCCTAAGCAGGGAAACCCAGATTTCCCTCTCCCCAGCCACTTCGTCTAGCTCTTCCCGAGGGATCCCGAGGCATTCCCAGGCCAGCCGGGAGACATAGTCTTCCCAACGTGTCCCGGGTCTTCCCCGTGGCCTCCTACCGGTTTCGACGTGCCCTAAACACCTCCCTAGGGAGGCGTTCGGGTGGCATCGTGACCAGATGCCCGAACCACCTCATCTGGCTCTTCTCGATGTGGAGGAGCAGCGGCTTTACTTTGAGCTCCTACCGGATTGCAGAGCTTCTCACCCGATCTCTAAGGGAGAGACCCCCCACCCGGCGAAGGAAACTCATTTCGGCCGTGATCTTATCCTTTCAGTCATGACCCAAAGCTCATGACCATAAGTGAGGATGGGAACGTAGATCGACCGGTAAATTGAGAGCTTTGCCTTCCGGCTCAGCTCCTTCTTCACCACAACGGATCGGTACAACGTCCGCATTACTGAAGACTTCTTTATAATTGGAATGTTCTCCTGGTTTGTGAGCTTGTTTGGTCTAACGCAGTCATCGGGTAGTACCGTGTGTGCCAAAACACACCGTTTTTGGTGCGTGCACGTGTGCAAAAATGTGCACACCCCCCGCCCCCTGAGCAGAAGACACATATGGGACCCGGGGCGGGGGCTGGTATGGGACTGGGTGGGGTGTAGAGGTCAGGGCTTTGTTTGGGTGTGTGTGGAACTCTCAACATCTGCAGCCGGGCCCACTCCCACATTCACCAGATTCCTTCAAGTGAATTTGTCAGTCGGAGCGTCGGGCCAAAAGTGTGTGTGTGCGTGTGTGTGTGTGTGTGTATGCAGTGATGCACTCTGCAGAGGAAATGAGTTTCCCTCTCCAATAGACAAGCGCAGCAGAGAGTGTGGTGGGGGATTTTTTTAGGGGGTGGGGGGTTGGCCATATCGGGATGGATTTCATTTAGCTTCCTTTATGAGTCTTGGAGTAGCGCGTAAGCGGGTCAGCAGGGAGAAGAGGGAGTGGACTTGTCGGCTGGATGTATGACAAATGTGTGTTGGGAACGCAGGCAGACTGGGATTTGATTGTTCTCTTCTGTGCCTGGGACATGGGAATACCCCCCCCCCCCCCCCTGATATATTTCCCCACACCTCCCCGGGCGGTGCCGAAGTAATGGATTCAGGTGTGCATAGCGATGGTGGCCACACCGTGACCATTGCACATGGGTCACATGACACTGGGAATCCGCCAGAGGTGGGTAGTAACGCGCTACATTTATTTCGTTACATCTACTTCAGTAACTTCTGGGATAAATTGTACTTCTAAGAGTAGTTTTAATGCAACATACTTGAGTATTTTCATAGAGAAGATCGCTGCTTTTGCTCCGCTCCATTTATCTACATTCAGCTCGCTACTCGCTACTTTTTTTTTATCGATCTGTAAATACATGTTTTTCTATCACATGCCTGCGTTTCACCAATCAAATGCAGTCACTGGTGACGTTCGACTCCGTTTCACCAATCAACATACTTGCCAACCCTCCCGGATTTTCCCGAAATTCAGCGCCTCTCCCGAAAAAATCCCGGAAGAAATTTTCCCGACTCCCGAAATTCAGCTAAGCTGGAGGCCACGCCCCCTGCAGCTCCATGGGGACCTGGGTGGGGGACAGCCTGTTTTCACGTCCGCTTTCCACTTATATAAACAGCTTGCCTGCCCAATCACGTTAC
Source organism: Nerophis ophidion (assembly GCF_033978795.1). Lineage (NCBI taxonomy): Eukaryota > Metazoa > Chordata > Actinopteri > Syngnathiformes > Syngnathidae > Nerophis > Nerophis ophidion. The sequence goes on from NC_084624.1 coordinate 40,816,379, forward strand.
AACATCTACGGATTTTAATAAAAAACTGCACACACAAGGAGACGAAGCAGAAGAACGAGGAAGTTATAACCATGGCGACGCCGTCTGTAATAGAGTGATTCTATGTTGTCCGTCGCCATCTCCTGGTGAATGTTGGCTATAGCGTTATGTGGTTTCTTTTTGATTGGCCAACGATTTATGTGGTGTTGCGTACCTGATGACAAGTGACTCTCGCCAGTATGCAAATGGCAGAACAAAAGTTACTCGAATAGTGAAAGGTAAGTGTTGTTGTTGTTTTTTTTAATAACCAGCAAGCACAGTACAGTTAGTAGAACAAGTATGTTTTTATTACTGTGTTTGATAGGTGCCGTCTGAAATTCAACTATTTATTTTAATTATATATGTAATAAAATAAATATATATCGTTAGAATTCACTGAAAGTCAAGTATTTCATATATATATGAAATACTCGAGTTGGTGAATTGTAGATGTAAATATACTCCTCCCCTCTTAACCACGGCCCCGACCACAACTTCTTTGTCACGTGTTGCTGGCATCAAATTCTAAAGTTAATGATTATTTGCAACAACAACAAAAAAGTGTTTATCAGTTTGAACATCAAATATGTTGTCTTTGTAGCATATTCAACTGAATATGGGTCGAAAATGATTTGCAAATCATTGTATTCCGTTTATATTTACATCTAACACAATTTCCCAACTCATATGGAAACAGGGTTTGTATTTTGCTTGTCACCGCGGGCTAATTTTAGCTTCCCTGCTATGAATCACTGTCAAATGCACGCAGTTTGGGTATAATTTATTAACGTACTGCAGCCTCTTAGACAGACAGACAGAGACACACACACTCAGGCATGCATACAAACACCACACAGAAGTGCACATGTGTTCACAGGTGCAGCCCACACCTACCAGAGTGTATTATTTGCGTTAAGGCTATATGTGGCTGTGTTTGAGCCACTATGGATTGGACTTCCACGGTATCATGTTAGACCCGCTCGACATCCATTGCTTTCGGTCCCCTAGAGGGGGGTGGGTTGCCCACATCTGAGGTCCTCTCCAAGGTTTCTCATAGTCAGCATTGTCACTGGCGTCCCACTGGATGTGAATTCTCCCTGCCCACTGGGTGTGAGTTTTCCTTGCCCTTTTGTGGGTTCTTCCGAGGATGTTGTAGTCGTAATGATTTGTGCAGTCCTTTGAGACATTTGTGATTTGGGGCTATATAAATAAACATTGATTGATTGATTGATGGATTGATGTTTTTCATTTGTAAATCCCTGCCTACTGGGCTTATGGTGCTGTTACATTATTGTGGCTCAATTTGCCTTAATTGTTTTAATTTTAATATATTATTCCTAATATATTTTAATACAATAATATATTAACAATAACATTTTTAAATGATATATTTCCCCCTTGGGGATTATTAAAGTATTTTTGATTTCTGATTCTGATGTATTATTATTTTAGTTGCGTAAGAGATATTCTTGGCTCTGAATTTGTTCATTGCTATTCTTATATTTTTGTGCATTACTTGTTGCCTTCATCATTAAACGAAAAGGTTACTCATCAGTTAATCAGTACTTGAGTATTTTTTTCACAACATACTTTTTACTTTTACTCAAGTAAATATTTGGGTGACGACTCCTTACTTTTACTTGAGTAATACACCTCTAAAGTAACAGTACTCTTACTTGAGTACAATTTCTGGCTACTCTACCCACCTCTGGAAACTGCTGGGATTGGCAAGCAGCACTTATTGGCCTGTTGTGACCTAAAATGAAAACAGGCTAGCGTGCCACTCATACTTGCCAACCTTGAGACCTCCGAATTCAGGAGATGGGGTGGGGGTGTTGAGGTGGTGGTCTTACACCAGCATCACAAGTGGCCAAAGCCGTTTAAAGGGGAACATTATCACCAGACTTATGTAAGCGTCAATATATACCTTGATGTTGCAGAAAGAAGACCATATATGTTTTTAATCGATTTCCAAACTCTAAAAGGGTGAACTTGGCGATTTAAACGCCTTTCAATTGTTCGCCTGTCGGAGCAATGACATTTCGGCCGTGACGTCACATCGTGAAGCGACCCGCCATTTTCTCAAACACATTACAAACACCAAGTCAAATCAGCTGTTATTTTCCGTTTTTTCGACTGTTTTCCATACCTTGGAGACATCATGCCTCGTCGGTGTGTTGTCGGAGGATGTAACAACACGAACAGGGACGGATTCAAGTTGACTTACGTGGAGTGTGCTAATCAGACATATCAATGGTCATGGCATGCTAATCGATGCTAACATGCTATTTAGGCTAGCTGTATGTACATATCGCATCCAGCCTTTCCCTCCACCCACATTTAATGCCAAACAAACACATACCAATCGACGGATTCAAGTTGCGAAAGTCCCTCGTTTGTTCTTTTCTGTCGTAGCATCGCTACCGACGATAGCGATGCTACGACAGAAATGCGTGGATATCCTGCGACACTCAAAGCAGATGCATTTCCAACGATAAAGTAAAAAAAAATCACAAAGGTGAGTTTTGTTGATGTTATTGACTTATGGACTAACCAGACATATTTGCGCACGGTATGACTGCAAGCTAATCGATGCTAACATGCTATTTAGGCTAGCTGTATGTACATATTGCATTATTATGACTAATTTGTAGCTATATTTGCATCCAGCCTTGCCCTCCACCTACATTTGATGCCAAACAAATACATACCAATTGACGGATTCAAGTTGCACCAGTGGTCAAAAGATGCAATCGTTGGTTGGAAGGCGATCGCCGAATTCGTCCTCGTTGCCGTTGTCTGTCGTGATATGGCTCAGTAGCTTCAGTTTCTTCTTCAATTTCGTTTTCGCTATCTGCCTCCACACTACAACCATCCGTTTCAATACATGCGTAATCTGTTGAATTGCTTAAGCCACTGAAAGCCAAGTCTGAATCCGAGCTAATGTCGCTATATCTTTCTGTTTTATCCGCCATGTTTGTTTGTATTAGCATCACTATGTGACGTCACGGGAAAATGGACGAGTGGATATTGCGTTGGTGAAAATCCGGCACTTTGAAGCAGTTTTTGGGGATATTGCGTGATGGGTAAAATTTTGAAAAAAACTTCGAAAAATAAAATAAGCCACTGAGATCTGATTTTTATTGGTTTTAACCATTCTGAAATTGTGATAATGTTCCCGTTTTAGCAGCCTAGCTCTGCTGGCCATTGAGAGGATAATTGTCAAATCCCTGGAAAAGACGCCTTCTTGGTACGAGAGGGTCACAGGTTACTTTCTTATGATGTAGGCCGAAATTGAGCTTCCCCTTCTTGAGAAACCAGCATCCGCCACTGACGCTAACACATGCTAAAACACCACCAAATGCTAACACATGATTCATGGGTTCGGTCCACGGAGAAATGGCTTTTGCGGAAGCAGGCCCTGACCTCTGGTACGCCCTCCCTCTGAATCTCAGAGCAGGAGCATCTCTCGATACCTTTAAATCTTTTTAAAAAAACTCACTTATTACTTAACACAATCTGAGACATGTGTATGGACAGTTTTATGTTTTTATTTTTATTCAATTGTAGCTATATTTAATATTTAGACCCCATCTAAAATGATGGGGGGGCCACATGGAGAAAAATCTACTTCCAAGTGGGCCGGACTGGTAAAATCACGGCACGATGACTTAAACATAAAGACAACTTCAGATTTGTATTTTTATTTTGACACCCCTGATATAAGCTGTTCCATACTTGTGATTTTTATTATTTTTAATATCCATCCATCCATTGTCTACCGCTTATTCCCTTATGGGGTCACGGGGGGCGCTGGCGTCTATCTCAGCTACAATCGGGCGGAAGGCGGGTACACCCTGGACAAGTCGCCACCTCATCGCAGGGCTATTTTTAATATTTTTCTGTAATTTATGAACTATTTGTATGCATTTTAACTGCATTTTATATATAGAATGTTCTGTACTCATTATGATATTGATTTTTAATTTTTTTTTTCAGTTTTTTTCCATTCTGTTTTAATCTTTACAGAACTTTGGGGCAGTAATCTCTTTTAAAAGTGTGCTATATAAATACTAAATATATGCTATATGTGATACTAACACTATAACTAGCACTTCGCAACATGCTAACAGACCACCACATGCTAAAAGATTACTACATTCTAGCATATTTCCTTGTGCTAAAACATAACCACAAGCCACCAAATTACCACATGGTAACACATGACCACATGCTAACACATAATTACACGCCAACCCTATTCCCCCACCACATGCTAACACATTACCACATGCTAATGCACGATGACATGCTGACGCATTTCCACATGCCAACACATCACCAAATGCTAACACGTTATCATATGCTAACACTTGGTCGCATCCCAACACTTTCACACCACAACCTGCTAACACACCACTTCATACAACCCCATGCTAACACATCACCATATGCTAATGCTCCACCATTTGCTAACACATCACCACACACATGCCAACACATTACAGCATGCTAACGCGCCACTTCATGCTAACATACAACCCCATGCTAACACATCACCATATGCTAGAGCACCAACATTTGCTAAAAGATCACCACAAAAATGGCCACACCATACTTGCCAACCCTCCCAGATTGAATTGGGAGACTCCCTAAATCCAGCGCCTCTCCCAAAAACCTCCCGGGACAAATTTCTCCCGAAAATCTTCCGAAATTCAGGCGGAGCAGGAGGCCACTCTCCCTCCAGCTCCATGCGGACCTGAGTGACTTGTATAAAGAGCGTGTTTGCCCAATGACGTTATAACTGTAGAATGATCGAGGGCGAGTTCTTGGTTTCTTATGCGGGTTTATTTTTAGGCAGTTCCATTAACATCCTCCCAGCGCGGCAACAACACACAACAACAGCAGTCCGTTTTTCGTCTTCCGTAAAGCAGTTTGTCTGCCATAAAGAGCAATGTTCTGAGACTCTTAAACAGGACAGTACTGCCATTTACTGTACATGCATATGGTTAGAAAAACAAGGATGGACAATTCAACCTTTAACTCAACAATAAGTAGATGAGTGTTATGTGTGTGTAAATGTGTAAATAAATGAACACTGAAATTCAAGTATATATATATATATATATATATATATATATATATATATATATATATATATATATGAGAATCAGCACCTCCAAGTCCGAGTCCATGGTTCTCGCCCGGAAAAGGGTGGAGTGCCATCTCCGGGTTGGGGAGGAGACCCTGCCCCAAGTGGAGGAGTTCAAGTACCTAGGAGTCTTGTTCACGAGTGGGGGAAGAGTGGATCGTGAGATCGACAGGCGGATCGGTGCGGCGTCTTCAGTAATGCGGACGTTGTATCGATCCGTTGTGGTGAAGAAGGAGCTGAGCCGGAAGGCAAAGCTCTCAATTTACCGGTCGATCTACGTTCCCATCCTCACCTATGGTCATGAGCTTTGGGTCATGACCGAAAGGATAAGATCACGGGTACAAGCGGCCGAAATGAGTTTCCTCCGCCGTGTGGCGGGGCTCTCCCTTAGAGATAGGGTGAGAAGCTCTGCCATCCGGGAGGAGCTCAACGTAAAGCCGCTGCTCCTCCACATCGAGAGGAGCCAGATGAGGTGGTTCGGGCATCTGGTCAGGATGCCACCCGAACGCCTCCCTAGGGATGTGTTTAGGGCACGTCCAGCTGGTAGGAGGCCACGGGGAAGACCCAGGACACGTTGGAAAGACTATGTCTCCCGGCTGGCCTGGGAACGCCTCGGGATCCCCCGGGAAGAGCTAGACGAAGTGGCTGGAGATAGGGAAGTCTGGGCTTCCCTGCTTAGGCTGCTGCCCCCGCGACCCGACCTCGGATAAGCGGAAGATGATGGATGGATGGATGGATATATATATATTTATGTGAATGAAATACTTGACTTGGTGAATCTAGTGGTAAATATAGAATAGAATGTACTTTATTGATCCCTGGGGGAAATTCAGTACCACAGTTTGCTCACAATAAACAATGATAATAATAAATAATATAATACAAATAATATATTATATATGTAAAATATATAATATATGAATAATATAAATATACTCCTCTCCTCTTAACCGACGCCTCCCCACCCCACCCCGCCCCTGACCACACCCCCCACCCCCTACTTCCCGAAATCGGAGGTCTCAAGGTTGGTATGGCTTACACATATTAACTTATCACCATATAATAACATATCACCATTAGCTAATGCGCTACCACATGCTAAACTACTCTTGTAATTTGGGGATTTTAATTTTATAATATCCACATTTTATTCTTGTAAGTCATGATGCACCCCTATTTTCAAAGTGGAACCTTAAGGTTTTACAAAATCCTAGAAATACATTTTACCTAGTTGTCCAGCTGGCCTGTCGACTATTTTTTTCTATTTTTCTATACAGTTGTTTGGACAAATTATCCTGGATAATTTGTCATGGAACCAAAACAGCACTAAAAAGAAACAACCCTTTTTTTTTCTAACCTACGTTTAGCCTCGTTTGGTCCTTGACATAAATAATGTGAAGATTGATACCAGTGATCATGTCATCTTTTATTTGTTAGTGAGGATTGATATCAGCGTTGATGTCATGTAGTAGTATTTGCTCAAAAATGTTGTGAAGCACAGATGTGTGTTAAAAGATGAATAACGTGCCGACGGCTCATAAAGAATAAAAGAAAAGGCTGTTGATTGAGTAAACAGCAACAAATATCCATCATGTGTTGTTTATTAACGACAATGCTAATTCAATTAGCAGGCCTCCATCATGGCGGCCCTAATTCAAAGTGCACAAGGTCGATGTGGGGGCGGGGCCTGGTAGAGCGTCTATTGGCCGCCACGGCTTCTCTCCGACCCCTCGCCGTTAGCCTGTGCCCTTTGACCCCCTGCATTAGAACCGGCCGACATCTGGTTGGAGTCACCCTCCCGTCGAGGCGGGTGCAGGAAAGTGGAAGGCTAAAGGGCGGGGCTTGTCCACATAAGTCAAAAGGAGCCTAAAAGGAAGGTGAGATGTCACTCTTATGTGAGAACAGATGCAGTACTTCAATCCGTTTGTGGTCAGTAGAACTATATTTTTGGTACTTGTTTCTAATTGGGTCACTGACTGTCGTAATTATGGGACGCGGTCACATTCATTAGGTGGTAGCGGGGGTCTATATTGTAGCACCCCGGAAGACTTGTTTTCCGTTTTTTGTACTTGTTTGATTTCGACAATAAATCATGTTCCTACCTGCACATCCTGTCCGGAGTGGTTGGTCTGCATCCAGGGGGAACGAACCTTGCAGCACCTTGAGACCTCCCAATTCAGGAGATGGGCGGGGTTGAGGTAGGCGGGGTTTGGTGGGAGCGGGGGTCTATATTGTAGCGTCCTGGAAGTCTTGAGTTCCGTTTTTGGTACTTGATTGATTTCGACAATAAATCATGTTCCTACCTGCTCATCCTGTCCGGAGTGGTCAGTCTGCATCCCGGGGGAACAAACCTTGCAGCACCTTGAGACTTCTGAATTTAGGAGATGGGCAGAGGTTGAGGTGGGCGTGGTTTGGTGGTAGCTGGGGTCTATATTGTAACGTCCTGGAAGTCTTGATTTCCGTTTTTGGTACTTGTTTGATTTCGACAATAAATTATGTTCTTACCTGCACGTCCTGTTCGGAGTGGTCGGTCTGCATCCCGGGGGAACGAACCTTGCAGCACCTTGAGACCTCCGAATTCAGGAGATGGGGGGGATTGAGGAGGGCGGGATTGGGCGGGGGTGGGGTTTGGTGGTAACGGATATCTATATTGTAGCGTCCCGGAAGACTTGTTTTCCGTTTTTGATACTTGTTTGATTTCGACAATAAATCATGTTCCTACCTGCACGTCATGTCCGGAGTGGTCGGTCTGCATCTCGGGGGAATGAATCTTGCAGCACCTTGAGACCTCCGAATTCGGGAGATGGGGTGGGGGCATGGAGGGGTGGTTTGAGGTGGGGGGGTCAGGGTTTGGTGGTAGCGGATATCTATATTGTAGCGTCCCGGAAGACTTGTTTTCTGTTTTTGATACTTGTTTGATTTTGACAATAAATCATGTTCCTACCTTTACGTCCTGTCCGGAGTGGTCGGTCTGCATCCCGGGAAAACGAACCTTGCAGCACCTTGAGACCTCCGAATTCGGGAGATGGGGTGGGGGGCATGGAGGGGTGGTTTGAGGTGGGGGGTCAGGGTTTGGTGGTAACGGGGGTCTATATTGTAGCGTCCTGGAAGTCTTGATTTCCGTTTTTGGTACTTGTTTGATTTCGACAATAAATTATGTTCTTACCTGCACGTCCTGTTCGGAGTGGTCGGTCTGCATCCCGGGGGAACGAACCTTGCAGCACCTTGAGACCTCCGAATTCAGGAGATGGGGGGGGGGGGGGGGGGGGGGGTGAGGAGGGCGGGATTGGGCGGGGGTGGGGTTTGGTGGTAACGGATATCTATATTGTAGCGTCCCGGAAGACTTGTATTCCGTTTTTGATACTTGTTTGATATCGACAATAAATCATGTTCCTACCTGCACGTCCTGTCAGGAGTGGTCGGTCTGCATCCCGGGAGAACGAACCTTGCAGCACCTTGAGACCTCCGAATTCGGGAGATGGGGTGGGGGGCATGGAGGGGTGGTTTTGTGGTGGGGGGTCAGGGTTAGTTGGTAACGAGGGTCTATATTTTAGCGTCCCGGAAGACTTGTTTTCCGTTTTTTGTACTTGTTTGATTTTGACAATAAATCATGTTCCTACCTGAACGTCCTGTCCGGAGTGGTCCGTCTGCATCCTGGGAGAACGAACCTTGCAGCACCTTGAGACCTCCGAATTCAGGAGATGGGCGGGGGTTGAGGTGGGCGGGGTTAGGTGGTAGCGGGGGTCTATATTGTAGCGTCCTGGAAGTCTTTATTTTCCGTTTCTGGTACTTGTTGGTTTCGACAATAAATTATGTTCTTACCTGCACGTCCTGTTCGGAGTGGTCGGTCTGCATCCCGGGGGAACAAACCTCGCAGCACCTTGAGACCTCCGAATTCAGGAGGTGGGCGGGTTTTGGTGGTAGCGGGGGTCTATATTGTAGCGTCCTGGAAGTCTTGATTTCCGTTTTTGGTACTTGTTTGATTTTGACAATAAATTATGTTCTTACCTGCACGTCCTGTTCGGAGTGGTTGGTCTGCATCCCGGGGGAACGAACCTTGCAGCACCTTGAGACCTCCGAATTCAGGAGATGGGGGGGATTGAGGAGGGCGGTATTGGGGGGGGGGGGGGGGGGGTGGTGGTAGCGGGGGTCTATATTGTAGCGTCCCGGAAGAACTGTTTTCCGTTTTTGGTACTTGTTTGATTTCGACAATAAAGCATGTTCCTACTTGCACGCCCTGTCCGGAGTGGTCCCTCTGCATCCCAAGGGAACGAACAACCTGTGACCTGTCTTAGACGGACCATTTGCCCCTTTTGATATCATCTCCATGTATTGATTAACGTGTACCCCAAGTTGAAAAAGTTATTCGGGTGTTACCATTTAGTGGTCAATTGTTCGGAATATGTACTGTACTGTGCAATCTACTAATAAAAGTTTCAATCAATCAATCAATCAATCAATCAATCAATCAATTAGGGGGCCCCAGCAGGTTCGTAGGTCAGAAGCTTTAAATGACCTTCCTGGGAATCGCAAGGGTGGTTATTTGTGAGTCGAACGTGTCAAAACAAACAGTGGCGTCTGTTTATGTGTGACTGGACCACTGCCATGTGGCGTCTGACATGTCTCAGCACGAGTCAGACAGGTGTTGCGCAACACACGCTAACAGCAACAACAACACCCGGTACAACTTTGACTTTTACTTTTGACAAAACAAAACAGTTCATTTTCGCAATAACACAATTGATTTGAAATTAGAAGCAAGGATAAAACCGATGTAAGGCTTTATAGTAGCATATGTATATTTGATTTTAGGATTTTATGGATCATTTTGCTGCCAATTCCGATCAACAGGGGGCAGCATATACAGAAAATAGTCATATCAGAGGGAAATGAATGAATGCTAACTTCCTTAGCATTAGCCTTTTAGCCACTTCACATGCACAATTTATGTTGACTGGCCAGAAAGAGGGCAACGTCTCCTAATGTGCTGCTGTTGTGCCATTAAATGCACCTTATGTGCAAAGTGCTATTATGGGATGGCGTTTGAGGCGATGATGCCCTTTCAAACGGTGCCTTTAAGGACCCTGTGGCATTCTGGGCGCTCTGATGGATGGCTAAGCTGCTCTCATCAGAGTAAGAGTGTGAGATTGTTACTGCGTGCGCTAAGATTGGTCGTTTGTGGCGCCATAAAAGTGTCAGGTGAGTTGTAAAAGGAAATTGATGGGGAATAGAGAGTCTTTATACAAATATCTTCTAACGGCAGGAACGAAATGATGTGAAGAGGAGGATGGAGTAAAAGTCTTTATCGCTTTGCAACTTACTTTTTCTGCTTGAGTCGAATCAAAAGGAAAATTTACAACATGAATGTTCGTCATTAGGCGTCTACAGTATCAACTCTGAGGAGGAAGAAACTCGCTCGCCCTGCCGAAGGAAATCACAGTGTACCGTTCGGAAGTGACACAAAAGAGTAAAAAGAAGTAAAGAAATAATAATCGTGAAAAATGTTGACTTTGCTCATAAGCAGGGGCGTCCTGGTCCGATAATGATATTGGATATCAGGACGATATCATCAAAAACAACAAAAAAATAACATGTTAGGCTATGGGATACTAGGAGCAATACGCTACACAACAGCTAAGCACACAACAGCGCACAAGCTAGACATGCATATTAAGTGTCTTTTTTAAGTTTGTCAAGATAAAAAAAAGTATCAAATAATTATAGTTGCATATTACTTACACATACGAAGACTCCAAGGAATAATTAGAAATTATCCATTAACAAATGTGTCTGAATTATTCAATTTACTGCATCGTGAGCTTAGTTTCAAGTTATTCTAACCAATAAGTATCGCCAAAATAAAATTACCACACCAATTTAATATAGAGACAGCATACATCTGTCGTAAGGTTAGTGTCATTCATAAATACTATTGTTCTTTGTTTGAGTAATTTCATTAACCCTTTTCTAACATTCCACACTACAAAGTATGGACTATAATTTGTTCTGATATTGTAATGGATTGATGTCAGCATATATATTTATATATATATATATATATATATATATATATATATATATATATGGGCTTCACGGTGGCAGAGGGGTTAGTGCGTCTGCCTCACAATACGAAGTTCCTGCAGTCCTAGGTTCAAATCCAGGCTCGGGATCTTTCTGTGTGGAGTTTGCATGTTCTCCCCGTGAATGCGTGGGTTCCCTCCTGGTACTCCGGCTTCCTCCCACTTCCAAAGACATGCACCTGGGGATAGGTTGATTGGCAACACTAAATTGGCCCTAGTGTGTGAATGTGAGTGTGAATGTTGTCTGTCTATCTGTGTTGGCCCTGCGATGAGGTGGCGACTTGTCCAGGGTGTACCTGCCTTCCGCCCGATTGTAGCTGAGATAGGCGCCAGCGCCCCCCGCGACCCCAAAAGGGAATAAGCGGTAGAAAATGGATGGATGGATGGATGGATATATATATATATATATATATATATATATATATATATATACACATCAGACATGGACTTGATCAGCTGGACTCTCAACTCAATTGACAAAATCTTTAGAAGGCGAAAAGAGCTTTTGGGGGAGCTTGCCTGAAAGGGAAAAATTGGATATGAGAGCCAACATGGACGAATAGAACAGACACGCCATTGTAATGTCTGCTCGCGGAAAACCAAAATCCTAATATACAATTTGACTCCCGTGAATGGCTTTGACGCTAAACACCCCCGACGACACTCAAATATGGACGCTTTTGACCTCCCTCCCTCCACAACGACACCTGGAGTGTTGAACTTTGCTTGCATTGCATGCAGAACGGCCCCGGGCCTATGGACACAACACCACTACACCCAAAGACAATGGGCATATACACAAACACACACCCCACCCCCACCCAACGCCTTCACCGCCCCTCCTTCACCTATTTGGAACCATGATCGCAGGGCACCTGCTGATTGGGCTGGGCATTGCTCTGGTGAATCGTCAAATTCGTAAAACGATGGCAGCCACTCAAGGAGCCCAAAGGCTAATCGTCGCAATGGAAGGATCGGGGTGATGGACGGCTGAATAGCACTTTATAGCAGCAGGCCAGCCTCCAGGGCCCCAACACCCCCCTCTATTGGGAGTTGTTGTGATTATATATAACTGTTTGTGTGCTATGGCAAATGAGTTTTTTTTCCCTTGGACTCAGTTTACTCTCCCCCCTTTCCCAATATCACCTTTTTTCCACTTTTTTTAAGGAGCGCCATCGATGGCTTATCCCTTGGCGGTCCTGTTCTTGTCTCCCTGTAACGTATGTCTGCTCTTAGTGGGACTGTGCCGAAAATGTAATTTCAGTTCTTATATGTCTTGTGCATGTTAAAGAATAGACAATAATAAAGCATCCTGAATCCTGAATCCTGATTAGATTTAACAGTACTTTATTAATCCCCGAGTGGAAATGATCTTTTCAACCTAATCCCATGCATTCCATGCATTCTAACTTGTAAATAAACGTAAATAAAAGTCTGGTTACAACAGAGCCAATGGGAGGTCCTCTGTTCCGCCCATAAAACTCAAAAGATAACCATCCAAAAACTGCCAACAATACTACATTTACATTTCGTGACTTGAATATCAACCAAGAATTAGAGATCATGTTATTATACACGCGAACGCAGACAAACTGTTTATAGTGGTGCCGTGATCACAAGCTTGTATCGACTGGTCAGCTGTTTTTCGTGTCCGTGCATGTGGGAGTTTATTGCAGATCATTAATCTTGCCTCTCTCCTGGATAGTAGAAAGATGAGGATGTAATCCAATAACTCAGTACACGTTGACAGACAATTTTCACCCGGAAATGGCAAAAAAAACAAAACACAAAAAGACACTTGGCCCCACCAACATTTTTCATCTAAAAAGAACTCTTCCCTCACTCATTAACAAGTGGCTTAGCGGCTAGAGTGTCCGGCCTGAGATCATTAGGTTGTGAGTTCAAACCCCGGTCGAGTCATACCAAAGACTATAAAAATGGGACCCATTACCTCCCTGCTTGGCACTCAGCATCAAGGGTTGGAATTGGGGGTTAAATCATCAAAAATGATTCCCGGGTTTGCCACCGCTGCTGCCCACTGCTCCCCTCACCTCCCAGCGGGTGAACAAGGAGATAGGTCAAATGCAGAGGACAAATTTCACCACACCTAGTGTGTGTGACAATCATTGGTACTTTAACTTTAACTAAGACCCTGAGGTATTTGAAGTCCTCTACTAGGGCCAAGATCTCCTTCCCAACTCAAAGATGGCACTAAACCCTTTTCCGGACGAGAACCATGGACGGGGATTTAGAGGCGTTGATTCTCATCCCAGTCGTTTCAGGCTCGGCTGCAAACCGATCCAGTGAGAGCTGAACATGCTGGTCAGATGAGGCCAGCAGGACCACATCATCTGAAAAAAGCAGAGACCTAATCCTGCAGCCACCAAACCTTCAATGCTCTGACTGCACCTAGAAATTAAAAGTTATGAACTTACTTACTGCCGGCAATACGGACCAAGCTCTGACAGTGATTGTACGGGAGCAGACCACCACAATCGGACGGTCCGATACCCCATACTCTCTGAGCACTCCCCACAGGAGTTCCCGAGGGTCATGTTGGAATGCCTTCTCCAAGTCCGCAAAGCACATGTAGACTGGTTGGGCAAACTCCCATCCACCCTCAAAAACCCTGCCGAGAGTATAGAGCTGTTCCACAGTTCCACAACCAGGATGTAAACCACTCTGCTCCTCCTAAATCCGAGGTTCGACTATCTGGCGTAGCCTCCTCTTCAGTACACCTTAATAGGACTTACCGGGAAGGCTGAGGAGTGTGATCCCACAATAGTTAGAACATACCCTCAGGTTCCCCTTCTTAAAGAGAGGAGCCACCAGCCCGGTCTACCAATCCAGAGGCACCATCCCGATTTCTACACAATGCTGCAGAGTCTTGTCAACCACGACAGCATCCAGAGCCTTAAGGAACTCCGGGCAGATGTCATCCACCCCCAGTTCTCTGTTTGAGTAACTCTACTCAATCAAGCCTTTAGTAGTATTCCACAAAATAGTACATGTATGTATAATTTCTGATATCGGATCGGCTAATACACTAGCCTCTCATATCGTACCTTGAGTATTGGCTGATAACGATATCGGAAGTGAATAAGATTTATTGGTACACCCCACTGTAACTTCCTCTTTATATTGTATTCTTCTCTTAGCAGACATTGTTTGACGCTCAGCCTGCTTTAAAACAAAATTTGCAGAAAACAAACAAGAAAAAATCAAAACCCAAGTAATTCGACTTTTGATGTTTACTGCTATTGTGCCCTCGGGCAAGACACTTTACCCACTTGCACCCTGTGCCACCCACACTGGTTTGAATGCAGTTTGAAAATACATAATGGGTTTCACTATTTCTCTATTTTCTCTAGAAAAAAAGCGCTATATAAATATCATTCACTTCACTTCACTGCTGTGAACTTGTGAGGTTTTGGTCTTGCTGTGGATTTAACACATTTTAAGGCAGCTTTAGAGGTGGATTTTTCCTGGGAATTAGGGTGTGACTCAAAGGACGGTCATGTTGTTGTAGTTGTTGAGGTGTTCTACTGGACGGTATTACTGGACTACCTTCCAAGTCCGTGATCGAGTCCACATGTGGTTGTGAATGAGATCCAGGACAACAGATGTCTTTAACTGGCAAGACTAGGACAGGGGGATGGGGCTAACACGAATGAGTTTGTACACACATGCACACACACACACACACACACGTTATATCGCAACGACGCCACTGGACTACAGACACAAACACACACACACACACACTCGTTAGATCTCAACAACACCAGTAGGCTTGACTTGACCCACTTTTAACCCTCCTCCTCTTGAGTTCGGTAGCTGAGTGGAAGTGGCGGTCAAGTGTGACTGTGATGTTGTTACGTGTTGTATTGTGGCGTAACATTTTGTAATGCGTTTTTATGTACAGTGTCATGATGCGTTACGGCATCCTGTAAAGTGTCGTAATAAGTTGTAACCACTCCGCTTCTGCATGCAGGGAGAGTTTGTTTGATCACATCTAAGGTGGAAAAAACTCTTGTTTTTATTTATCCATTTTTTTTATATTGCATGTTAGCCAAGTCTTTTTATTTACTATCACTTACTGGCCTTCACTCAGGGATGCTGTCCAAGCTTCTGCACTGATACATGTTCAAAAGGCAACACCTGCTCAAGAATAATACCGTCATCCGTCCCCTTGGGGGAGTATTGTATTAGCTGTGATATGTAGGTCACATATATTTCTATACATACATATATATAAATAATTGTGTGCATGTACAACAGCAACCTATGGTTCTGACCTTAGGGTGAAATGTCAGTGCGAGAGTGGGGGGGGTTGACCCTTACTAGAGGGCTCCTCACCAGGACTCTGCAAGCAAACTGGCACTTGTCCAGCGACTTGTCCTTATTTACATAAAGTGGACCTTCACATGTCCAATACTGTTACTTCTAGACCACTGATTTAATTCGTATAAGTTCACGTTGAAATGTGTTTTCACTCCTATGAAAGCATAGAAAATATTTCAGGCATTTGTTGTTATAATAATACAAACCCTGTTTACATGAGTTGGGAAATTGTGTTTGATGTAAATATAAACGGAATACAATGATTTGCAAATCCTTTTCAACCCATATTATATTGAATGCACAACAAAGACAAGATATTTGATGTTTAAACTCATAAACTCTCAGGCCCAGAGAAGCCGGCGGCGTTTCTGGATGTTGTTGATAAATGGCTTTCGCTTTGCATAGTAGAGCTTTAACTTGCACTTACAGATGTAGCGACGAACTGTATTTAGTGACAGTGGTTTTCTGAAGTGTTCCTGAGCCCATGTGGTGATATCCTTTAGAGATTGATGTCGGTTTTTGATACGGTGCCGTCTGAGGGATCGAAGGTCACGGTCATTCAATGTTGGTTTCCGGCCATGCCGCTTAAGCGGAGTGGTTTCTCCAGATTCTCTGAACCTTTTGATGATATTATGGCCGTAGATATTGAAATCCATAAATTTCTTGCAATTGCACTTTGAGAAATGTTCTTCTTAAACTGTTTGGCCATTTGCTCACGCAGTTGTGGACGAAGGGGTGTACCTCGCCCCATCCTTTCTTGTGAAAGACTGAGCCTTTTTTGGGAAGCTGTTTTTATACCCAATCATGGTACCCACCTGTTCCCAATTAGCCTGCACACCTGTGGGATGTTCCAAATAAGTGTTTGATGAGCATTCATCAACTTTATCAGTATTTATTGCCACCTTTCCCAACTTCTTTGTCACGTGTTGCTGGCATCAAATTCTAAAGTGAATGATTATTTGCAAAAAAAAAAATGTTTATCAGTTTGAACATCAAATATGTTGTCTTTGTAGCATATTCAACTGAATATGGGTTGAAAATGATTTGCAAATGATTGTATTCCATTTATATTTACATCTAACACAATTCCCCAACTCATATGGAAACGGGGTTTGTAATAAATAACCTGTCAAACAGGGGTGTAACAATTCTTTTTAACACCGATTTGTTTCAATAGTTGTGGTTGTATATATATATATATATATATATATATATATATATATGTAATATTCAGGGACGATGTATGTATTTTAGAACAATACGCTACAAAACTGTACAGTGAATTGAAATCGATCCGGTAACTTTTTAGCACAACAAATCAAGCGGCGTGACTGTGTGATTTGATAGTGGAAATAGTGGATAAACTGCAAAAAAATCAGTGTTCATTAACAAGAAAAAAAAAAAACACACAAAAATGAGGGGTATTTTACTTGAACTAAGCAAAATTATTTGTCAATAGAACAAGAACATTTGGCTTGTCAAGACTTTCTAAAACAAGTATGATCGGCTAACCTCATTGAACCCCATAAGTATAATCTCACTCATAACAAGTGCACTTTTCTTGGTAAGAAAAAACAAATATGAGACCTTTTTTCTCAAAATGTTGAACAATGTTCTTAAATTAAGTAAATGCTAGTGCCATTATTTTGACATAATGACATTTTTTGAAACCAGCAAACTTATACTAAAAACTAGTTTATTTTTCTTAATGGACGGCTACAAGGCAACCGCTTGTTACGCTCGGGGTCTCCGAGCCGCTCAGGCAAATCATATTGTCTAAAAATGCAATTTCCCATCGATAACATGACATCATCGCGTCAAGTGCGTGCTCTTTCAGCCATTAGTGCGCAAGGAATACACACACATATATATATATATATATATATATATATATATATATATATATATATATATATATATATATATATGTATATAATATGTATATACATATATATATATATATATATATATATATATATATATATAAATATATATATATATAATATGTATATAAATATATATATACACACACACACATATATGTATGTGTGTGTGTGTATATAGTATGTGTGTATATACACTGTCAAGTTGACCAAGTTTTTGCAGAACAAATTAAAGGAATTACCCAGAACATGACAAAATATTTCCACGTTGGTTGTGTTGTGGTAGCCGGGCACTTGGAGTATCCTTCGGGCTAAGGGTTAGTATTCAGTTCAGTTCAGTTCAGTTTATTTCGAACATGCATTCATCACACATTTACAGTTGTTTAGATACAACACGTCCGAAAAGGAGAAGGAAGAAGCAGAGCTTATTTAAACCAACCCCATTTACATACCGTAGCAATTTTAACCAATTCCCTTGTTATCTGTAACAGAACAGTGAACAAATACATAATACATAAAAATTATACCATAGTAAGCAAACATATTAAATACATACATAATCTTTGCCTCAATAAAAAAAAAAGGAAAAAAAGGGTTTGAGATGTTTATCATAATTCTTGTTCTGTGTACTTTGTGAACGCTCATAGTTTTCATAATTTAATCTCATATACGTATATGCTAAAGCAGGGGTCGGGAACCTTTTTGGCTGAGAGAGCCAAGAAGCCAAATATTTTAAAATGTATTTACGTAAGAGCCATATAATATATTTTTAACACTGAACACAACTAAAAGTGTGCCTTTTTAAGTGAGACCAACATTTCTAGAGTATAATAGGTCTCTTATTATTTGTAATAATGTTGTTATTCTGAAGCTAACTTAGGAGGGGGCGTGGCCTGCGGGTCTGCAGCGAAGCGGGGTGTTGCCAGGACCGGCCTCGAAATCAGCGACAGGTGTGTAAATGGCCCACCTGGGCCTTATTGAAGAACCCCCAAGAGGGCTAGCCCTACACTAACCAATAAGAAATAAATTATTTCTTACCCTTAAGGCAATTTCTTGAACAGGTGCGGTAGAAAAAAGGATGGAAGGATTCAAATGCATGAGCATTTTTATATTTTTAACATTATTTTTAACACTGTGATTACAAGTGGAATTATTCATTATTTATTGTGTTAAGCAATGTCAGCTCAGATTTATCCGAGAGCCAGATACAGTCATCAAAAGAGCCACATCTGGCTCGCGAGCCATAGGTTCCCTACCCCTGTGCTAAAGGTTAAATTTAAAAAAAAATATTTTCCTGTAAGGTTATATTTTCCTCCTTTGTTGAGAAGAATTGATGTACATTCTTAGGTAGCAGGTTGAAGTTACCTTTGGAGATAATTTTAGCTGTTTACAAATGCACCAAATCGTTGAATTTCGATAATTGTGATTTAATAAATAAAGGGTTTCTATGTTCTTTGTGTCCAACATTACGTATTATTCTAATTTATCTTGATTTGTAACACAATGAAGCTCACATTTGCAGTTGTTTCCCCATTTTCTATACAAAAACTCAGATATGGTAACAGTAGGCGCAGTAATGCTACTATATCCATCCATTTTCTACCGCTTATTCCCTTTTTTGGGTCGCGGGGGGCGCTGGCGCCTATCTCAGCTACAATCGGGCGGAAGGCGGCGTACACCCTGGACAAGTCGCCACCTCATCGCAGGGCCAACACAGATAGACAGACAACATTCACACTCACATTCACACACTAGGGCCAATTTTAGTGTTGCCAATCAACCTATCCCCAGGTGCATGTCTTTGGAAGTGGGAGGAAGCCGGAGTACCCGGAGGGAACCCACGCATTCACGGGGAGAACATGCAAACTCCACACAGAAAGATCCCGAGCCTGGATTTGAACCCAGGACTGCAGGAACTTCGTATTGTGAGGCAGACGCACTAACCCCTCTTCCACCGTGAATCCCTGGCTACTATATATTGGATGTTTTTTCATGTTAAGAAGGCTCTAATAATGTAAAAAAAATCATATTTAGAATGTCAAAGATGGTTTTTTGTACGCACTAACTATAAAAAATACGAGTTGTACAATTAATAATCCTATTTTGCGGAAATTTACTATAGCCGGGAACCGATTGGACACAATAAATGAGGGATGACCGTATCTCGTTTTTTTGGTGTGTGATGCGAGAGAAAACGTTAATTAGTTTTGTATTCATTTTAGCCTTTAATCAAGCTGCTTCTCCAGGAAATGGCCAGTTTTATTTTAAGTTGATCAAAGTGCTGCTATAAATAAGGGTTTTTTACGATGATTGCAATTTGAAACAGTAACAGTAACTAATCATTCATAACCTCATTCGTTACATCCCTGGTATTGACTGTGAATTCTAAATAGAATCAACCACATGACAAGTAGTGTCAGTAGCTGACAACATCGGCTTTTCATACCAGGAACCGAAATTAAGTTGTATTGTTGTGCTTCTTGTTCTTTCTCTTTCTTAATGCGTAATATTATTTATTGGAGGAGCAAAATGAGATGACCCTGAAGCAAAGATGAAAATTCAGTTTCTCGAGCATCAAGACTAGGCTGACCATATTCTGAAATCCCAAAAACAGGACACATATATGCGTGCCAAGGCCGGGACTAGGTGAACATTTGCCAATGATACTTGAACTTGCTTTATAAATAATATATTTATTTGAATTAAGCATTTTTTTCTCCTCTGTTGACAGTATAACAAAATAAATCACACTTATATTATGTAACATTCACAGTTTTGGAAAAAGTACAGAGGTAGCAATATTCAAAATAACCTCTTGTATATAATATACACATAAATAAAGCCTCAAAACAAGTTAATTATATTTAAACAAAAAACATGTAACAGCCCATTATTTAAAATGTCTCTTCTCAGTCCAGTGGACCATTCTAATGTAAAAAATATAAATAATGCCTCAAAACATTTGAAACAAAAACAGATGTTCTCAGAGAATACACCATAGGTTAGGCTGACCATACGTCCTCTTTTCCCCGGACATGTCCTCTTTTGCGGGGTTGTCCGGGTGTTTTTATTTTAAATGCCTCAATTGTCCGGGATTTTGAATTAGGGTTGCGTGTATTTTCAATGTACGTCCAGGGTTAAGTTACCGTATATATTATTACTCGAGTTGGTGAATTCTAGCTGTAAATATTGTAGCGGCTGGCTACGGGGTGTTAGCCAATGGCTTTGGCTGGGGGGCGGGACTTCGGGGGAAGATAGGGAAGTGACGCTGTTGACAGGAAGTGTTGGTTCGAGTTTTGCCGCGAAAGGTCCTTTTTTTGTTTTAAATGTTGACTCTGCATTATTTTTTTTATTTTTTTTTTACAGAAGCCTAAAATAATTGGCTCAGAAATGCTACCTCTGTTTTTGTTGTTTTAACTGATTTGTGAAATACCCTTCACCTATGGCAGTGGTCCCCAACATTTTTGTACCCGCGGACCGGTCAACGCTTAATAATTTGTCCCGCGGCCCGGGGGGGGGGGTCTTTTTTTTTTTTTTTTTTTCTTCTTTGTCATAAAAAAGGGACGATTTTGTCATGAAAAAGGGAGGGTTTTTTTTGTTTTTGCACTAATTGTAAGTGTATATTGTGTTTTTTATGTTGATTTAATAAAAAATATTTTTTTATTTTATTTATTTATTTTTTTTATAAAAGATTCTTCTGCGGCCCGGTACCAATCGGGCCACGGCCCGGTACTGGTTGGGGACCACTGAGCTATGGTGTATTCTCTAATAACATCTATTCTTGTTTCAAATGTTTTGAGGCATTATTTATAATTTTTACATTAGAATAGTCGACTGGACTGAGAAGAGACATTTTAAAGAATGGGCTGTTACCTGTTTTTTGTTCAAATATAATTAACCTGTTTTGAGGCTTTATTTATGTGTATATTATATGCTAGAGGTTATTTTGAATATTGCTACCTCTGTATTTTTTCTAAAACTGTGAAAGTTACATAATACAAGTGTGACTTATTTTGTTATACTGTCAACAGAGGACAAAAAATGCTTTATTTAAATAAATATATTATTTATAAAGTAAGTTCAAGTATCATTGGCAAATGTTCACCTCCTCCCGGCCTTGGCGAGCTGCCCGCCTTGGCACGCATATATGTGTCCTCTTTTTGGGATTTCAGAATATGGTCAGCCTACCATAGGTGAAGGGTATTTCACAAATCAGTTAAAACAACAAAAACAGAGGTAGCATTTCTGAGCCAATTATTTTAGGCTTCTGTAAAAAAAATAATGCAGTCAACATTGAAAACAAAACAAAGGACCTTTCCCGGCAAAACTCGAACCAACGCTTCCTGTCAACGGCGTCACTTCCCTATCTTCCCCGGAAGTCCCGCCCCCCAGCCAAAGCCATTGGCTAACACCTAGTAGCCAGCCGCTACTATATTTACAGCTAGAATTTACCAACTGGAGTAATAATATATATGGTAACATAACCCTGGACGTACATTGAAAATACACCCAACCCTAATTCAAAATCCCGGACAATTGAGGCATTTAAAAAAACCCGCCCGGACACCCCAGACATTCCCGCAAAAGAGGACATGTCTGGGGAAAAGAGGACGTATGGTCAGCCTAATCAAAACAAAGTCCATCACGTTCTGCTGTGTTCCAGGAGTATGTACGTAGATGTTTGGCAACATCCAAAATATATAACGAAGTAAAAGTCGAAGTAGGACACAAAAAGAACCTCCAGTAATGTACAGATCTAGCATTTCAGTACTACTAATACTACTAGTAAAGTAAGCCTAAATAGCCTTGGCCTTAGCGCTACTTCATTAGCTGCTAACTGGCTAATGTTGCCAGACGTCGTCGTCACATCGACACCTGTAAAAGCTAAGTGACTGACTAAACTATCTAGTAGCTGCAACCATGGTACTACTACAACACACCTGAAACAGTTATCAACACAAGTTGTTACCAACCCATCTGTTGCAATCCGCTGCTCGGATCTTCACAGCTTGTTGTTTTGGTTCCATTTTCATATCACATGTTGACTTACTTTTTTCCTGTTTAGTCTGTCACCATGGTTACATATTATTTCCAGCTGCTACTCTCGGTTCTCGCACACCTGTTTCTCCTAATCACCTCCCTTATTTAAGCTCGCCCCTTTTCGTTGTTCTGCCTCGGATTCTAATTTGCTCTCATGCAACAGTTGATGTCTTGTGTTTCATTCTATTATTCGCTAGCTCTCGCGTTGTAGTTTATTTCATTCCTAGCTTTCTTGCTAGTCATTTTGTTTTCCCTTTTTGTGCCTTCGTGCCAAGTTTAGTTTTTCCATTCAAATTACACTGCCACCTCATCGCAGTGTATATATTTTCAAATCTCAAAAATATATTAACAAATACGCGTTTATTTATACAAATTATTTATTTATTTGTAAATCACATTTGTATTGGTATATTTATTAATATATGCATATTAGAGATGTCCGATAATATCGGCCGATAAATGCTTTTAAATGTAATGTCGGAAATTATCAGTATCTGTTTTTAAATTATCGTTATCAGTTTTTTAAAAAGTTGTTACGCCTGTTCGGCATTGTGATGTCGAATTGTTCCACCGAGGATGCGTCAAATTACAACACAGCAAAAGGTATGAACTAATGATTTATTTAACAAAAGGTGCTAGAGAACAAAAATACTGGAGCTAAGAAAAGGAAAACAAAAGACGCTAGCATGAAAGCTAGGATAAACAAATAGTAAACTAAACTGGCACATAGGCACACAAAGGGGAAAACAAAACATTTAGCATGAGTGCTAAGAATGAATAAAATTGCAAAGCGTGAGAGCTCCCGAGAATAATATAGAAATTGCATGTAAGCAAAAGCACAAAGCAGACGTTCCGTTGTGTATGAACAAATTAGAGTCCCAGGCAGAAGAATGAAAAGAGGAAGGCTTATAAAGGGAAGGTGATTATTTGTAGCAGGTGTGCAGGACCGTGAGTAGCAGGTGAACTAATGAGTGACCATGGTGACGGAACAAACATGAAATAAGAGGTAGAATGACGGAGAGATACAACAATGGAAACAACAAACAATAATATAAGAAGATCCGAGTATGGATCTTAACAAAAGTAAAATGTATGACTTTTTAAAATGTTGCTGTGTACACAAACATAGGGAGGAGAACAGAGCGCCATTAACATTTAAAGGCTCTGCCTTTGCGTCCCAGTCCAGACACATAACATCTACAGCTTTTTACACACACAAATGAATGCAAAGCATACTTGGTCAACAGCCATACAGGTCACACTGAGGGTGGCCGTACAAACAACTTTAACACTGTTACAAATATGTGCCACACTGTGAACCCACACCAAACAAGAATGACAAACACATTTCGGGAGAACATCCGCACGGCAACACAACAGAACAGATACCCAGAATCCCTTGCAGCACTAACTCTTACGGGACGCTACAAAATACACCCCCCACCTTAACTTCCTCATGCTCTCTCAGGGAGAGCATGTCCCAAATTCCAAGCTGCTGTTTTGAGGCACGTTAAAAAAAATAATGCACTTTGTGACTTCAATAATAAATATGGCAGTGCCATGTTGGCATTTTTTTCCATAACTTGAGTTGGTTTATTTCGGAAAACCTTGTTACATTGTTTAATGCATCCAGCGGGGCATCAAAAAAAAAAAAAAATAGGCATAATAATGTGTTAGAACCATGACTGTATATATCGGTATCGCTAATAAAGAGTTGGACAATATCGGCAAAAAACCATCATCGGACATCTCTAATGCATATGTATTAATATCATATACTGTATGTGATGTGAGACGATTCTACTTCCATACAGGAGGCCTAAGGGAAAAAGATCCGAACAGGAGGTGATCATTTTATTTGAAGTCTTGATTTAAGAAAAGATTAAAAAAAAGGGGTGAAAAGTGTGCACTTGAAGTAAGCACATTGAAAAAAAGTGGGTCAGACCATATAGAAGTCATCATGGCCGGCGTGATTGAAGACATTCTCTTGACTATCGACTGAATGTAATACGATCATCAGAAATTGGACATCGTGCAACGTCTGCAGAATATCATTAGCGTGTCAGGTTCCCGCAGCACGGGAGGCGGGCGGCGTGCGCCAATAGGAAGCAGATAAATGAGAATCAAAGAAGGGAAAAAAAATCCATGCACCCATTAGGCCTGGGGGGGGGGGGATGGGCTCGACAGCACCATGCAGACGGCACGCTCGTTATTTGTACACCTCGTTCTCCTCCCCGCTGCCATTTAGGAAGGTCATCGCCGTCTGACCTCGGACACGCTGATGAACGTCGCGCGCCCTCCGACCCCGGGGAGAGCGGTCACTGTCGAGGCGACTGTTTAACCTGCGATTAAACTCATCACATCCTGGACCGAGAGCTGCAGCCTCCTCCTGCTAATTAGCTGCCTGTCCGTCCACCGCGTTCTTTTTTTCCTACCTTTCGTCCTGATTGGTGGAACATGCATGTCCATTTCTTGTCCTCAATAATTCATAAAGACTGCAGATTGCACAAGGAAGAAGTCGTTATCCTCCAAGCTAATCAAATGGCTAAATAGTCAACACGATTCCTTTCTTTCTGAAGAAAACTAGTTTTTCTTCTCCGCGGCTTGTTGCCGGCTGGTTCAATCCCCACCTTCTGCCATCGTAGTCACGTCCGTTGTGTCCTTGAGCAAGACACTTCACCCTTGCTCCTGATGGGTTCCTGGTTGGCGCCTTGCATGGCAGCTCCCGCCATCTGTGTGTGAATGGGTGAATGTGGAAGTTGTGTCAAAGCGCTTTGATTTCCTTATAGGGGAACATTATCACCAGACCTATGTAAGCGTCAATATATACCTTGATGTTGCAGAAAAAAGACCATATGTTTTTTTTAACCGATTTCCGACCTCTAAAATGGTGAATTTGGCGATTTGAACGCCTTTCAATTGTTCGCTGTCGGAGCGATGACCTTTCACCTGTGACGTTACAACAGGAAGCAATCCGCCATTTTCTCAAACACATTAAACACACCAATTCAAATCAGCTCTGTTATTTTCCTTCTTTTCGACTGTTTTCTGTACCTTGGAGACATCATGCCTCGTCGATGTGTTGTCGGAGGGTGTAACAACACGATCAGGGACGGATTCAAGTTGACTCACGTGGAGTGTACATCGATTAGCACGGCATGCTAATCGATGCTAACATGCTATTTAGGTTAGCTGTATGTACATATTGCATCGTTATGCCTCATTTGTAGCTATATTTGCATCCAGCCTTTCCCTCCACCCACATTTAATGCCAAACTAACACTTACCAATCGACGGATTCAAGTACACCAGTGGTCAAAAGATGCGAAAGTCCCTCATTTTTTCTGCACATTTTACCGACGACAGCTATGCTACGACAGATGGCACAGAGATGTGTGGATATCCTGCGACACTCAAAGCAGATGCATTTCCAACGATAAAGTCAACGAAATCACAAAGGTGAGTTTTGTTGATGTTATTGACTTATGTGTCAATCAGACATATTTGCGCACGGCGTGACTGCCAGCTAATCGATGCTAACATGCTATTTAAGGTAGCTGTATGTACATTTGTAGCTATATTTGCATCCGGCCTTTCCCTCCACCCACATTTAATGCCAAACAAACACTTACCAATCGACAGATTTAAGTTGCTCCAGTGGTCAAAAGATGCAATCGTTGGTTAGAAGGCGATCGCCGAATAGCTTCAATAGCTATTCGCTCAATAGCTTCAGTTTCTTCTTCAATTTCGTTTTCCCTATCTGCCTCCATACTCCAACCATCCATTTCAATACATGCGTAATCTGTTGAATCGCTTAAGCCACTGAAATCCGAGTCTGAATCCGAGCTAATGTCGCTTTATCTTGCTGTTCTATCCGCCATGTTTGTTTGTATTGGCGTCACTATGTGACGTCACAGGAAAATGGACGGGTGAATTTACAGATAGTGAAAATCAGGCACTTTAAAGCCTTTTTTCGGGATATTCCATAATGGGTAAAATTTGGAAAAAAAATTCGAAAAATAAAATAAGCCACTGGGAACTGATTTTTATTGGTTTTTACCCTTATGAAATTGTGATAATGTTCCCCTTTTTAAAAAAAAGATAGAAACGCGCTTTAGGTAACGTGTGGAGTTCCCCAAGGTTCGGTCCTTGGCCCTGCACTCTTCAGCATCTACATGCTGCCGCTAGGTGACATTATACGCAAATACGGTGTTAGCTTTCACTGTTATGCTGATGACACCCAACTCTACATGCCCCTAAAGCTGACCAACACGCCGGATTGTAGTCAGCTGGAGGCGTGTCTTAATGAAATTAAACAATGGATGTCCGCTAACTTTTTGCAACTTAATGCCAAAAAAACGGAAATGCTGATTATCGGTCCTGCTAGACACCGAACTCTATTTAATAATACAACTCTAACATTTGACAACCAAACAATTAAACAAGGCGACACGGTAAAGAATCTGGGTATTATCTTCGACCCAACTCTCTCCTTTGAGGCACACATTAAAAGCGTTACTAAAATGGCCTTCTTTCATCTCCGTAATATCGCTAAAATTCGCTCCATTCTGTCCACTAAAGACGCTGAGATCATTATCCATGCGTTTGTTACGTCTCGCCTCGACTACTGTAACGTATTATTTTCGGGTCTCCCCATGTCTAGCATTAAAAGATTACAGTTGGTACAAAATGCGGCTGCCAGACTTTTGACAAGAACAAGAAAGTTTGATCACATTACGCCTGTACTGGCTCACCTGCACTGGCTTCCTGTGCACTTAAGATGTGACTTTAAGGTTTTACTACTTACGTATAAAATACTACACGGTCTAGCTCCATCCTATCTTGCCGATTGTATTGTACCATATGTCCCGGCAAGAAATCTGCGTTCAAAGGACTCCGGCTTGTTAGTGATTCCCAAAGCCCAAAAAAAGTCTGCGGGCTATAGAGCGTTTTCCATTCGGGCTCCAGTACTCTGGAATGCCCTCCCCGTAACAGTTCGAGATGCCACCTCAGTAGAAGCATTTAAGTCTCACCTTAAAACTCATTTGTATACTCTAGCCTTTAAATAGACTGACTTTTTAGACCAGTTGATCTGCTGTTTCTTTTCTTTTTCTTCTATGTCCCACTCTCCCCTGTGGAGGGGGTCCGGTCCGATCCGGTGGCCATGTACTGCTTGCCTGTGTATCAGCTGGGGACATCTCTGCGCTGCTGATCCGCCTCCGCTTGGGATGGTTTCCTGCTGGCTCCGCTGTGAACGGGACTCTCGCTGCTGTGTTGGATCCGCTTTGGACTGGACTCTCGCGACTGTGTTGGATCCATTGTGGATTGAACTTTCACAGTATCATGTTAGACCCGCTCGACATCCATTGCTTTCCTCCTCTCTAAGGTTCTCATAGTCATTATTGTCCCACTGGGTCATTATTGTCACCGATGTCCCACTGGGTGTGAGTTTTCCTTGCCCTTATGTGGGCCTACCGAGGATGTCGTGGTGGTTTGTGCAGCCCTTTGAGACACCAGTGATTTAGGGCTATATAAGTAAACATTGATTGATTGATTGATTGATTGATTGATTTACAAGTATAACCCATTTACCATGTCAATGAGTGCTGCAACATAGGAGAGTAGATAATGTCATTGCCTCATAAGAAACATATGTTTAATGTACCCTATGATTTGTTGTTAAAATAAAGCCGATAATGCAATTTTTTTGTGATCCCCTTTATTTAGAAAAGTACTGAAATAATTTTAGTACCCGCACCAAAATGTTGGTATCGTTACAACATTAATATGCATTATCGGCCATGAGGCATGTGTTTGTTTTCTATCGACGCTTTGAGCATTAAACAATGAGAAGCAAAATGCTACTTCTTTTTGAGGACTTTTTGCAACAATACAAACAAGACGAAGCTGCCCGCAACTTCTTTTATATGGGGAAGGGGCCCGCAACTTGTCGAGAAAAGCATTACACGCTTTCATGTAAAGCAGGGGTGTCAAGCGTACGGCCCGAAGGCCGCGAACAGGTTTTATCCGGC
>NC_084624.1:40849927-40852427 GCF_033978795.1 Nerophis ophidion
CTGGTAGCCCTTCGCATTAATCAGTACCCAAGAAGTAGCTCTTGGTTTCCAAAAGGTTGGTGACCTCTGATATAAAGAATTGCTATTGCACATTCTGAAAATGTACAAATCTTAATGTTGTTTTTTGTGTTTTTTTACACTTGCATGTTGTGGTTGATGGTATTCTATTTTTATTTCTCGTTATTTATATCTTATAAATAAATTATGTGAAAATGTTCATCAGTCAACTCGTTAATTTTCAATCTATCAAGATAGAAAAAATTACAGTATGTTATTTATGTAGTTTGCACATTTTCCTCGACTGGTGCACTAATATCATGTGTTTTTTTTTTTTTTTTACATATGTAGCATAATCTATAAATACAAATAATTGCTATTGCTATCTAGTGGACACAATGAGAACAGCAGTTTCCGACTAATTTTTATACTTAACAAACGGATAAAATCTGTTCGCGGGCCGTACGTTTTTTCACCCTTGATCTAACCCTTGACCTTGTCATGATCTGTGGTTTGGATCATGTTTTATGTGTTCTGTTTAAGACTCTATTACTTCCTGTTTGAACTTCCTTGTTTGTTCTGTCACCATGGCGACCCATTCATTTCACCTGTCTCACGTGTTGTAGACTCACGCACCTGTTTTGAATCACAGAGACTGTTTAAGCCTGTCATTTTCTGTCGGTCTTTCTGGCATCATCACTCTGTTCATGCTCACTCCCACTCTGCTTTATGCCGTGTTTACTCTTTCATGCAATTTCACAGTTCATGCTGCCCTGCTCACGTCACCGCAAGTAAGTTTTGTTTATTCATGCCACAGTTAGTGTCATTTGTTTCATGTCCACAGTTTACATCAAAGTGCAGGTTTTGTTCTCTGCGTTAAGTTTTGTACCTCTGCTGCCAGCGCCTTTTGTTTGCACGTTTTATAGTCCAGGAGATAAATCATCTATTCACCTTCACGCCATGTCCGGTCCAGTTCTGTTGCAGCTCGGGAAAACAATTCACGCAATAAAGTGCCTCATAGTCCACGGTTCGACAAACCTCTAAACCACCATTAATTAGCACCAGCTTTAAAACCAGCAGGGTGCTTGCTCAGACAAAAGAAAATATAGAGAATGGTAAATGGGTTATACTTGTATTGCGCTATTCTACAAACCTTGTTTCCATATGAGTTGGGGAATTGTGTTAAATGTAAATATAAACAGAATACAATGATTTCCAAATAATTTTCAACCCATATTCAGTTGAATATGCTACAAAGACTACATATTTGATGTTCAAATTGATAAACTTTTTTTTTTTGTGCAAATAATCATTAACTTTAGAATTTAATGCCAGCAACACGTGACAAAGAAGTTGGGAAAAGTTGCAATAAATACTGATAAAGTTGAGGAATGCTCATCAAACACTTATTTGGAACCTCCCACAGGTGTGCAGGCTAATTGGGAACAGGTGGGTGCCAGGGTTGGGTATAAAAACAGCTTCCCAAAAAATGCTCAGTATTTCACAAGAAAGGATGGGGCGAGGTACACCCCTTTGTCTACAACTGCGTGAGCAAATAGTCAAACAGTTTAGGAACAATGTTTCTCAAAGTACAATCGGAAAAATGTAGGGATTTCAACATCTACGGTCCACAATATCATCAAAAGTTTCAGAAAATCTGGAGAAATCACTTCACGTAAGCGGCATGGCTGGAAACCAACGTTGAATGACCGTGACCTTCGATCCCTCAGACGGCACTGTATCAAAAACCGACATTAATCTCTAAAGGATATCACCACATGGGCTCAGGAACACTTCAGAAAACCGCTGTCAGTAAATACAGTTAGTCGCTACATCTGTAAGTGCAAGTTAACGCTCTACCATGCAAAGCAAAAGCCATTTATCAACAACATCCAGAAAAGCCGCCGGCTTCTCTGGGCCCGAGCTCATCTAAGATGGACTAATGCAAAGTGGAAAAGTGTTCTGTGGTCTGACGAGTCCACATTTCAAAATGTTTTGGAAATATTCGACAACGTGTCATCCAGACCAAAGGGGAAGCGAACCATCCAGACTGTTATCGACGCAAAGTTCAAAAGCCAGCATCTGTGATGGTATGGGGGTGTATTAGTGCCCAAGGCATGGGCAACTTACACATCTGTGAAGGCACCATTAATGCTGAAAGGTACATATAGGTTTTGGAACAACATGTGCTGCCATCGAAGCGCCGTCTTTTTCATGGACGCCCCTGCTTATTTCGGCAAGACAATGCCAAGCCACATTCAGCACGTGTTACAACAGCGTGGCTTGGTAAAAAAAAGAGTGCGGGTACTTTCCTGGCCCGCCTGCAGTCCAGACCTGTCTCCCATTGAAAATGTGTGGCGCATTATGAAGCGTAAAATACGACAGTGGAGACCGGGACTGTTGAACGACTGAAGCTCTACATAAAACAAGAATGGGAAAGAAATCCACTTTCAAAACTTCAACAATTAGTTTCCTCAGTTCCCAAACGTTTATTGAGTGTTGT